>NW_022987616.1:3256052-3408552 GCF_902827165.1 Trematomus bernacchii | reverse complement strand
TTCCGCTTTTATTAAGTGCAGCGTTAGCATTGTTTGTGTCTGTCGAAATAGAAGAACACAAAAGGCCACCTGCTGTAAAGTCAAAGGAAACGCCTGAATGCACTAAATGCATGTAAAGCATAGCATAGGCCTACGGGTACAAACAAACTTATTTCCTTATTTCCAAATAGACACATGTACATACACAGCCTTTGTTTGTACCCTACACACGCTTACAGACCTATAAAAACTTGTGTCGCTAACCTGCACCCTCATACTTCTCTACCATAAACACACACACCTTTCATCTGCATCATGCGTGCAAACACACCCGTCGCCGGCACACAGATCCCGACAGAGGCTTTTATGACAGGGCAGAGTGACATGAGGTCCGCTGGATGAATAGTTTGATAGCCCCGGGCGACGAGGGGAAAGGATAGGCCGTAAATAGGATTGAAGTTAAATGGAATAATGCGGCCTGAAAAAATGCTGGGGCTTGGAGTGGGGGCAAACCCAGAGGTAAAACAGAGGTGACGAGGTCGCCTGGAGAGCGACAGGAGCACTAATCTGACTTTATTTTTGGATGGATAGAAGTGTGAGGAAGGAGATGTTAAGTTCAGTTAGAATATGATACAATGGCATATTTCAGATGAATGATATTAGTTTACTCCCAGCCAACAACAAAAACTAGTGCGTTGTTTCACACAGCTTCGATATTTTCGCACTGGGATCACATGACATGACAGTAGAAATGAACAAAGAGAAATTATTTTCGCATAACTAACATGTTTTTGAAAGAGGAAGGAAGGGTTGTCCTTTGGAACTGATGAGTGGACAGCCTGGTGTTCGAGGATGGGGGTGATCCCAGTAGGCCCACATTAAGAACAGAGCACTGCCTTCGTTACGAGTCATTAGACAGCCTTAAAGCTGATGGCATGGGCAGGGAGAAGATTAATAAGTATCCAACAAGAAGGCCATTTGCGGGATGTTTGCGTTACATTTGCATGGGTTATGCTGAACTAAAAATCACCTATAACTGCACTTATTGAGGTTTAAGTCAAGGTTTTTATCATCCTTGTCCAATTGTAGCATATGTTTGCACTCATGCTAAGGTGGGAGATGGGTGTCTTGGATATATGTGGTTTGCATGCCTTTAAAGCTGGGGATTGTCACCCAAAATGTATTCTCCTTACCCTACAAACACGGACCTTTGCATGTAAACTCACTAACCTAGATCCAGCCCCCTTTTTTCCTCTGCTCTCTCTCCTACTTATACCGATAAACATTGAGCGTTAAAGCCATTATGGGTGCTCCCCCAACAACTGCAGCTTGGGATTAGCTTCACAGTAAATTAGCTACAATTAGCGCTGCAGCAGACATGGACAAGACCATCCCCCGAATGCTATTAAATGCCCACCCAATCATATCTGAGTTAGTACAGTCCACTGGATCATTTCTCAAATCAATGATCTCAGTAAGTGCTGGGTAAAAAAAAGGCCTCCTATGGCTGATCAGCTGGACGTGGACAATTAAGATTGGAGTTAGGGGACAGCCTTGATTAGCACTCTGCTCCAGGGCAATGTGAGTCATTTATTATGCAGCGCTGCGCCACGGCACCTTGATACACTGTGACAGCAGCAACTTAAACTTCACCGCATGCAGGTTATTAAATGTGTTTTACTTAAGGGACTACTTTACTTTAATGGGACTTACAATATATGAGCTATAGGATTTATTTTGTGTATCATTTCTGTTCATCTTGTTTTTGTGTGTGTTTATGGAGCTGCCAAATTGATGCGACAAAACCAAACAAGCCAAAATTGGACCTGAAATGTCTAGGTCATGCAACAGTTTCAGGCCATTTGAAAAGGAATGAAATGTAGGGAATTTCTTTTACCAATTCCACCTTTCATTTACTTTTGTTTCATCGAGTTAAAGAAATTCTGAAATGCTCTTCCTCCTCCTCCTTAATCTCTAACAACAGGCACCTTTTTCACTCTGATATTATTGTTCCTTACACATATACTGTATCATAAAAAGCACCCAAAACTATGCAAATCCAGGTCTAATACGTAGAATAATACGTTGACATTTGAACCTACACTATGATCACTCACCCATGCCACCCACTGCCACCATGTAATAGTTCTAGTGCCCAAGCAGCATCAGCCAGTCCTCACCTCCATGAAATTAAGCATAAAATAATAATAGAGGCATATTAGGTCTTAAAACCAGACTAATGTGGCATGAAATGCTGCGGCCATGCTCTAGCGATCAGAAGCTCTGAGAACTGACCCATTTTATACCAGCTGCATTCAAAGACTCAAACACATAAACACACAGGAATAAAGTATGCATTATCTTGTTTCTTTTCAAAGAAACCCTGCTAACATGTCTCACTAGATGAAAACACACATGCACACAAACAAACCTAAACATCATGAGAACATTCATTGTTATGAAGCTTTATGAATGTGAGAAAAAGGAAGTTATTCTGGAACAATACGGCACAAATGTATTTGCAATTCAAGAAATGGGTATGACATGGATGCTATTTAAAAATAATAGAGGTGGGCAAAGAGTAAAAGAAAGGACAAAAAAAGGAAATAATATCAATTAGTATTTTGGCAGCTTTGCTACATTAATGGAAGAGACCCTGTGTACGTTAGGTAAATCGACTCAGGGGATAAACTGTCCGCTGCATATAAGAACTCATGGTGCAATGAATTGGAAAAGACTCCAAATGTTCTAAAGGGGAACAGTTTCAGACTGAAAAAGGTCAAGGGGTTTCTAGATGTGGATGTTATTATTTGTCAAGTGAATGTTTACTGTGCTTCACCTTGGAGAGCGGAGTCTGCCCCGTGAAGGCAAGCTGAACATAAACACAAAGTGAAGCAGGCAACAGCACTGTCGGATGTTGCTGTTTATGCTCCCCATCACGCACACGCCAACACACACGTTACTGGAATGCACATCTTCTTGGCACACACACACATTTAGTGACACACACTGTGAGCAGCAGACAGCAGGGCCCTGTCTCCGATCACGGCGGAGCATGGATCTGCAGCGTGGGGAAAGCAAACGATTTGAGGCATATGTCAAGTCCTTGTGGATTCAAAACAAAGCACTGTCAAGAACGCTCTGCCTTGGCCTGCTCCCTGCACTGCTGGGCTCTGCATGCGGCGGGCGGTACAATCCTCCTAACTCCAAGAAGAAAGCCATCATCGTCCTTTCACATCGGTCTGTTCTCTGCCCCTACAGACTGCTGTGGACTCCGTGTGTGCTGCTCCCATCTGAGCGGCTGGCGCAGATTTGCCTGCGAGGCTAGAGAGGGGGCCACGACACCCAGGAGACTGAGTCCATTCACATTACCCACTGTGGGAGAAGCTGCATGGAGAGTCAGGGACGGAGGAGAAAGGGAGGGAAGAGGAGAGGGAGGAAGGGAGAAGGAAAGTGTGTTTGTTGCATGTGTGAAGAAAGAGGAAACTTGCTGAGGTTAAGTCTAAAATAACTTAAGTCCTTAGAGAAAAGAAGCAACACTAACAATTCTACATGATTAAGATAATGTCTCTTCCAAACTAAGCTACTGGAATTAGCATCTTATTTACTGTACAATAAAAACAGTATAATACTTTTTTATCTTATTTAGATCTACTATCTATCTTATTCCCTTTTCCTATTCCTTCAAGGTCTGCTACCCTAAATGTGATAATCACCTAACAAGAATTGTTTTATGTATCCGGGTAAAAATGGGCCTCTTTTTCAGTTTTACACCACATCTAATTAAAATAAGAGAGTATAAACTGAAGAGACACATTCATTAGTACAATCAAACAATATGGAAAGCATAACATAAAAAGGGGGGGAAAAACGCAATTTATGGCGCAATTAGTGGCGACCTAAAATATTATGGATAAAGATGCTAGCCCCACTAATGGCATTCTCTCTGTGTTTGGATCATAATGACAGGGGGCGGCTTAAATTAAAGAGCCCTCTGATTAAAGGGAATTAAATAATCTCTAATTGCAGTATCATAATAGTCTTAAACGTCTAATTCAATTAACAGCACAAGTGGTGTAAAAAGTGGAGTAGAGGGGGGAAAGAAATCTCATTGAACATGCAGTGCCATGTCAAATGAGTCTCCCCATTATCCAGAAGTATTTCCCGCCTGCCCCTGTTAAAAAAAGGAATTGATAAAAAGAGCCTTTTTTTGTCTCGTTTGCTCCAGGGCAGTGTTAGACTCTAGTCTTGTAGGTAGCTTGCTAACCTCAATCATCATAATCCAATATAAGCAAATAAGCCTTTTTCTGTACAAAAACAAAATATATAGTCAACATTATTTCCCTCATGAATACAAACACGTCCATGTGTATTCATTCTTATCTGTCACTCCATTTTTCACTGGTATGAACATCGAGCAATAACATTTTGTATCTATCAAAACTAGGACCATGACAGTCATTATAATTCATTGAGGAAGAAAGAAAATATATAAAAAAGGACTACATTTAGAATTTTAAGGTAACAAATAGGCATTACAATTACCTATACATCTTGTTTTACCATATTAGAATTATAATAAACCAAATAAATGACATTAATGTAGTGGTCAGACTGAAATAAAACATATGAATAAGAACCAAAAATGCTGGAAATAGGGAAAAATATTCTATGATACTGTTATGGCCATTCCTCATTTCCCTCTTCCCCCCCAAAACATGATGGATGGTTTTTCCCTAGCACCCCACAGGGAGATGTATAATGCAGTTAAAACAGGGATTGTTTAGTTCCATATAGACCTCTTCTCGAGACCCTCGAAAATGACTCTCATAATCCCTCACAGCGGGCAGGAAGGACACACTCAGTATGGACTTGTCGCTCCTTGAACCAACATGGCCGCCCAGACTTTCCCTGTTTATTTATCAGTCTGCAGCAAACAGACTTATAAATGATCGTCTGGTATTCATGTTTGTCAGGCAGATTTTGTCCACCATCTAAACACACACACACACACACACACACACACACACACACACACACACACACACACACACACACACACACACACACACACACACACACACACGTCTGCTGCTAATGGTATTCTTCTTTCTTGGTCTTTAGTATGTAAAACTGATATGATAGATGAGCGTCTGAGACGGAGCTGGAACTCAGTGGTGGTGGTAATACACTTCGCCCGGTTCACAACAGAGTCGACCCAAGGCCCCGGCTAACGACTCCTTGCCAAGTAAATGATGATAAACACAAGCTCCCCCTCCACCAGTGAGTGCGCATTACCTAATGATGTTCAATGGCAGTGGTGAGCGGTAAAGACAACAAATATATTATACCAATGCATCTTAAATGGGCATCCCTAAGGAAACCCATCTGAATTGTAAATTCATGCACGGGCCTCATTTTTCATATGCGGCAAGGGTAACATTTCCAAACAACTGTGTACTTAATGTGCAATGTTTTTTGCATTTTTACATCTTTATAAGCACTTACTGGGGTGTGTATGTATTTATTTATATGAAATGTGCAACACTTACCCGTTGTCAGAGATGGACTAGGTTTAGATTGATGTTTTTATGCAGTAGTTCGCCACGGGTCAAACTTCTAACGCTTTGTAACCATGAAGTCAGTGGAAAGCGGAGAAATTGAAATGTTAAGCTTATTTGTAATGAATAAATCGTAATATATTCAGGCTTTACGACTGTCACACTGTAAATCTTCCACTAAGGAACTTTATTCATCGAAGGCAGTGCCTCAAATTGGAACAGCATCTTCCCCTTTATTATTTTTCCATTCTTCCATAATAATTTTAACAACTAACTTCAGTTTTGTTCTGCCTTTTCAATTCAGCTACCTGTGGTTTTGGTATAAATCCACTTTATTAGAATCAAAGTTTAGTCAGGATCCATTACAGCGTATTTGGTGGATTTTTAAGACAACTCGTACCCTCAGGTGCTCACAAAGACCCTTTATATACAGAAGCTATAGGCTATTAGCCGGAACCTGAGATGTGCTTTAGCCTTAATATGAAAGAATAGCTGGCATCAGGTCGTCTACTTAGAAATCAAGCTGGCTTTGAGAGACGCAAATTGCAACAGACGACAGTCCAGGCAGCGAATGAATGCTGGCCGGACTTAAAATGACTGTGAGACGGATACCTGGCAGCTGCTTTGGTTCAGAGACAGGTAGAGCCTGTTGGAGGGAAAGGGGTGGGAAGGTAAGGAGACGAAAAACAAGCGTCCAAAAAGTGGAACATGATCTGATAAGCCTGGAAAAGACTCTGCATGGTGACATTTGTGCCAAAGGCCTTTCAGCAGCTCCAATTTAAAGAGCCTGGAACAGCAAGTCTCCTGGGGGAGCTGGAATGAAGGTACGCACAAAAACACACACACATAGACCTCACACACGGCACACCTACATGACATGTACCTACACATCAATACCAGATAAGAGAAGACGGTCAACATTTGTGTTTGTGAGTTAATAAGAGGGAGAGATTTAAATATAAACAAAGGCATCTGGAGAATGATTCTTTATTAATACAACACTTTTATCAGAATACAGCACCTGAAATAATTTCCCCTGAGCATCTTCTCTCTGTTTGTAAGTATATTCAGACAGACTGCTGAGTAGCTGAACTCTGATCATTCACAAGCCAATACAGATCTTCAGTCACGCACCTCAGAACAAGGAAAAAGAGAGAAAAGGAGACAGAGAGAAAAAGAGAAGTGTTTGATTCCCTGTGGGCCCCCCTATACTTACTGTGTTGTAGGGACTGTGGATAAAAGCGTCCAACAAAAGGGCATGTGCGTCTGCACCGCGAGTCAAATTTGAGAAAGATTGAACCTATTCTATTTCTGAAATGGTGAACTGTGGGTTGTCTGGGTGGGTGTAGCACTGAGAGCCTTTAATGGAGAGGTTTAAGTGCATCTCTCTCTCTCTCTCACACACACACACACACACACACACACACACACACACACACACACACACACACACACACACAAACACGCATATTGCCTGATGGTTCAGTAGTCAAACACTGAAAACTAGCTTGGCAAATAAAGAGATCTGCCATGCTCCACAAGAAAGATAAACATAATAAAACTGAAATATAGCAGCTTTCTTCGCAGTTGTGTCCATGTTCGATGGGTCGTCTTTGCCATTTTATGGAGATCATTGGTTGTAAGTCATTTAAATATCTGAAATTAAACTGCAGGAAACAAAAAATGGCATTGTAAAAAAGCACATCTCTGCCAGTATGCTAAATGTGAGAGCTGTTACTCGGTGAGCCTAGCTTAGCGCAAGGCTCGAAAATAGCTATCGTAAACACATAAAGATGCACATTTGCTCACTTTTTCCCTTCTTCAATCACTAATGTTGAATGTGTGTCTCAATGCTACTGAGAGCCTGTCAGGAGGTGGATTGGTTTGTCTTTTTAGATTCAGGACTGAGGCTCTTAGCCACCTAGAAAGTGCTGAACATCGCCCATATGACACATGGAATGACACATAAGCACTCGTACACACACACACACACCTCTGTACTGTTCATGATTCTCATAGTGGAAGGTTTGTCAAAGCACGACTCGGGGGCTAGCTGCTAGCATGTCACCAGGGTGGACGTTAGCTGTCATACATACACAAAGACTGATGCCTAGGCTAATGCCCTCTCTGCTTCTGTCTGCAGGCTGTTTGACAGACAAAGACTTCTACACTCAGGAACAGGTTTGAATGTTTCTGTCACTGAGATCTTTGTAGCTCGGAGGGGATCTGCTGAGGCACAGAAACTGTCCAGCGCAAACAGATGCACATGAAGGAAATGTGTGTTTGTGAGGTATGGGTTCGGCCTGTGTAAAATGTGTTATTGTCTTTTGGTTGAAACATTTATGTCACAAAATAATATTATTGAGTTATTTTATTCACTGGATAAAATAACTAAATTACAAAATGAACAACTTGATTGCAGTCACTTTTCTGAGTAGGCACCATACATCAATGTAAGTCTCAAGTGAATACTTGTAATTATTCATGTCAAGATGTAACATGAAAATTAAGGGCTTTCAAAGTCAGAGGTCTCTGTACTCATAGATGCCTCAGGTAAAACTAGAAAACAATATGAAGGGTAAACAAAGGGTTAATGAGAATACCCCGGTTTCATTTTAAACATGTACTCCCTCTGTCCCCTTAAACATCCCCAGATGATGTCCTGTTGCTCCATGTCTGTCCATTTTTCTATAAATTCCTTCTTATTTGTATCTCAATATCTCCCCTTTTTATTATTATGTGTATGGCATCAGACCTGGGTCGCCTCGACCCCTTTTACCCAGCCCTAGCGGTCCCTGGGTCTTCTCTTCAGCCCGGCCCCTTCACACCAGTGAGCCAGCAGCCATCTGTCTGTTCATCCGTCTCCGTGCCCGGCTCATTTGGTCGCTCAGTAGGACTGCGTTGTTTCTCCATCGCTGGTGAGCTCTTCTTATCAGACCCATGCGGAGGGCCTAATTAGTCGGTGGGCTTTTGGAAGCGCATGGCGGATCCGGGAGCAGCCTGACATACGCCTGGATGGGGTTAAAAGGTGGCCAGCAGGGCCTAAGAGGTGGTCCGCTTGAATCCCTCCAGCAAAGCAGAATGGGAGTGGAGCAGATTGATATGGGGAGCATGAATATTCCAATGTTTGATAATGAAAGACAGTGGTGTCAAAGTTTCCTCTTGTTGGGCCATTATAGTCATTGTTATAGTTTCTTTTTGTTTACTGTGCTGTAATTGGGAGCTGACATCCGCAGCGCAAACAACATGTTTCATTGCCCTGGAGCTCACACAGCATATTGGAAATTGGTTGAAAGTATGACAAAATGCCAGTGTTCCTCTGTTTAGAAAGTTGCTTTTTGGAGCACACACAATAACATCAATGGTTATTTTTGCAGCTAAATTCTTTTAGAACCTGAGCATCTGCGTACCAGCCTGAGTCCTAACTTTCATTCTGTTTGAGACAGTAGGTTTTAGGGTTAGGGTTAGTTTGTGGAACATTTTTGCATCATACTGGTTTATGGACTGGTGTTGCAATGTCTCTAAAAAAACTATCAGGAGAGACTTCATTTATTGACACATGCGCCATATGATAGAAATGTTAATAGTCTTTGGTTATTAGACCCCGATCCTGATATCTTAAATGCAGCCGTGAGTATAATAGGAAACCCCCCCAAGGGTCTAGACACTGGTGGTGATGTTGAAGATCTGGATTTGATCAGGAGATGGCATGAAGAGGAGGTGTGAATAGGTGTGGTCTCTCCTGCACGAGGTTGAACAATGACAATGTGAAACCTACAATGTGAAACCTACAACGTGACGACAGAAGAAAATAGGAAGCTCCTGTGAGAAGGGAAAAGGAAAGACAGGAGGGGTTTAGTTGGGAATAGAGCAGAGGAGCAATTATAGAGAAGGGAAAAAGTGGAGGAGAAATTAGGAGCAAAAGAAGAAGAAATGAGACAGGGTTCAAGTAGTGGAGAGGAGGGGAAGAGGAGGCTGGGAATGAAGACCTCACTCAAACAATTAGGTCACTTTAGTGACATGTGGTATGGAAAGGGGTTTTGGGGTCACGTTGTGTGCAACGGCATGCGTGTTCATACATCTTCACGAGAGGAGTGGGAGGTTATTACAAGGCTGTCATTCTCTTTTCATCAGGTCACATCACAGCCTCTGAATGAGACATCCCACACACAGCCAGAGAGCCAACCACAACTCTAATGGGATGTGAGCACAGCCAATCAGACGCTAGATCTACATTATTTTACTTACCTTTCCAAAATAAAATCATCTGCCAAATGTCAATGTTTTTGACAAACACGGTGCAGATTTGAATCCATTCCCATCAGCCCCTTTCAGATCATTTTTGTAAACAGGTTTTGACACAAATCCAACAGTATCATCATTAGCCTTCAGCAATGATACCCTGTTTAGACAGGATTGTGACAGGCTGTCATCAGACAAGGAACCTGATTATGGTGATAAAGGTATTTACAGTAGATAGATATATTAGATCAATAAAGGGAATGGTGCTTTGATCTATGAAAATAATAATGTTTCCCTGCACTGACAGTATGCAGTGATCTGAAGTATAAAAAAGATTTTAAAGTCATCCAAGTCTTTATTCTTGATTCAGTACATGTAAATGTGTCTAGAGGAAAGCTAATCTGACATGTTTAAAAAAAAAACACAATGCGTTTAATAGTAGATATATGACAATGCCAGTTATCCACTTACAGCTCTTACGATAGGATTTTTTTCCGGATTAAGATACATTTTCTTTTACACGTTAGGACTACCAGGCGATGCTCAATAGGATCCTGGGTCTTTTGTCTGCGTGAATCTAATTAAAAATGTTTCTGAAAGGTGAAGGGTTTCAACCGTCACAAATTTGCATTGCAAACCCGGTATTAATAGTTTTATTGCGAAATATTTACAAGCCAGTATTTTTGCATTGTATATGTCGTTTATTCGTCACGCCCCTGGTGTGAAAAGGCCTTAAATCATTCAGCTCTATGTGCTGCAGACAAAGCAGAACTGGTGTCCTCAGGCAAGTTAACTAGCAGCATCTAATTGGCACTGTGTGTATATGAAATACATTAGACCGCCTCTTAGCGTTGACAGATTAATATAAACACACACACACTCACACACAGGTAAACAGACATCCTCTTTCGTCTCAGCCGGTCAGAACTGTGTTTGGCTTTCCTTTGACGGGGCCCAGGGTGAAATACAACACTGGTGAGGTAAATTAAAGAGATGAATGCGTGCACTTTGGCTCACTCGGTGACTTCAATGTCTCACCGCCACCATTCATGTGGCTTAAGGTGTGTTTGTTCATGCAACGAGGTCGTCCAATTAGCCCCCTCTCTCTCTCTATATCTCTGTATCTTCCATCTCTCTCCCACTTCTTCTGCCTCTGTTCTCCCACAGCCGTTGGGCAGGTGATTATCAGAGACCAGTTCTTCCTTCAATTCCACAGATTTGAAATGAAAGATGACTGTGGCTATCAAGTTTTAAGTGATTCCTTCATCTTGGAAACAACGGGCGGCTCTTTGGGGAGTTTTGTGCATTTTGGTGACGGAATGATGTCATGGGAGATGCTGTAGGGTGAAGGTGCCCATTAGTCTTACCTGGAGCTTTTTCTGTAAACCATTGCAGTAAATGGAAGTATTATTATTGTGTTGCCAAATCAGCACATATACATTCACCCGAGCTCAAGGCATTTTTCCTAGACTTTACTCATACTCACTCTCTTTTCTCAAATCTTATCCTTTGCACTGTGTAAAAGTTTGGTTCTTCAGATGTGTTAAGATAAAAGAGTTATGTCGATAGCCAGCTTTAAAGAGACTTGGTAGATTTTACCTGAGGATTGAAACGATTTCTCACACCTCAGCTTTGGAAGCCGCGGCTATGAGAAGGACACGCAGGCACCATGGTGAGCTGGGGATTGATTTGAAGCGAACGTCTCCCTTTCAAGCTTTCTTCCACAAACACATGCAAACACACTGAGGCTCTCGCTTCACACACACACTCATTCAGCGGAGACATGTGCAGGTGGCTCAGGAGAGGAGAGGAGAGAGTCAAAAGCCTGACTTAAATGAGAGAGAATGACCGCTGGCGCTGCTGTATGGTGTCGGGGTTTGACAGCAGCCTGAACAGAGGCCACTCTGACTAATTGGGCTAATTTGGCGGCAAGGGAAGAAAAAGAGTCTCAAAGGACCAAGTGGCTACTCTTTTCATCATCTCTCTCGCCTCATCTGAACCCACTCACCAACTCTCCTTCTTTTCCCGCTCACTGGCTCCTTCAAATGCTCTCCATTTCACTTTCTCTTTATCTCGCTTTAATGACCGCCGCTCGTACTCTAATCAAGGGATCGTCGAGCCATCTGAAGTTACGTTGCTGTCATATCCATCTCACAGAAGTATATGGAAACACTCGTCACAGGCGCATTAGAGTGAGCCTACAGTCAGGATATGCTGCTCTTCTAGCTTTGCACTTATTTATCCTCCTGTTTTTTTTCTTTTCTGCAGAACAAAGCTGCCAGCATGCCCTGAAAGCTTGGTGTTGAGTGAAAGATTAGCATGGCCAAGCCATCTAGTGAAACATGATACCATACAAAAAGAAAAACAGATACAAACACACACCCTCCTGGAAAGCAGCACCAAGTCGGAGTACATGCCAAGGAAAAGATAATCTGCTTTGTGAAGGTTCCTCAAGGCAGCGCATAGACTATTCTCCTCCAATATCAATAAAACATACACGCAATACATTACAGAGCCATGTTTGGTGGTGGTGCTACTCTGAATGCAATGCATTATGGGTCCTCTTGTGGGTTTTGATAGTGAGGATTCATATTATTTTGCTGCTCACACTGGAGATGAATGATAGTCCATGTGACATGTTTCCAGAGCTCCCTCTTCTTCCTCCTGCCTGCGCTCTTCGTCCTCAGCCTTTGGCACTGGCAGACTCACTGGTCATCTGCACCAGTGGGATAAGGGGAAGAAGGGTGAGTCTGAGACACAACATATGTTATTCGCTTTTCCAATAGTGTGATGCCTCGCAGGGAAATTTGTGCTATCGCATTATGACACAGAAAATGAAAGAGGCTCCATTGTGCCCCAAGATGGAGTACGGACAGCCAGAAATAATATCTAGAATGTAGACATTGGAGGCGGGTGACAGCCGGACTGCACGGAGACATCACAAACAATATATCTGACTTCAACTTCAAAAACAATCATACAGAAATATGTGTGTGTCTGTTTGGAGTCAAGGAGGAATGGGGAGGAAATTACAAATTGAGTTCTTTTGTTCTTCTTTGCTCTTCTGCGTCTGTCGTGTTGAATTTGTACATGGATAAAAGAGAAAATTACATATCAATATGAGCAGGAGAATAATAGATGATGTAAGGTTTTGAGATAGGGCTGGAAAACGCCTGGAGCACATTTTCCGAGCCCCAGCCAGTCACAGTTTCTGGCAGATTGTCACTGTTTGCTATTCTTAGTGGTCGCTTCTCTAAAAGGCAGATTAGCCCACTTAACAAACAGACATGGATCTGCCAATGAACAAATTACTACATTTAAAAAGCATTAATTAAAAGCGCAGTCCATAGGCGGAACAAGCATACAAAAATAAATATGTAACTAAATACATCATGCAAATATTGTCATGTCTCTTCTTTCATGCCTTGGTCGTAAAAACAAGAGAAAGTTCAGAGTTGAAAGAAATGGCATTGTGCCCGTACACTTAACATTGCAAAGGCCTACTACAGCACACATGTAATCCTTGTATTTATGCACATATGTAATCACGTAGATATGACATACATGTGCTACACGCGGGGATTTCTGAGGATAATCACTGGTAATCACCCCCATTTGCAAGACACAGGGTGCGATATGTATATATAACCTGAAATTATTCATGCTCGGGTTTCAGAAAGCACGTCACCCGCATTGTGCATTTATGCTCACAGTAAGACTGTAACACCCATGAATTTATAATCACTTAAAACACACCGCAGTGTGAAGATCAGGCGTTGAGTAGTTGTAGGAGAGCGCACGGCACAAAGGGGGGAGGTCAGGAGCATGAAAGTATGCACACAAACACACATGCATACACACTTATGACTACTTATAGAAGTATACAAGCTACTAAAAATGTCAAACATCCATGGATTTTCCTGACATTGTTATTTAAATGAACATGATTTGAATACCACATACAGTACTATAAACTGCCATCTTCCATTTGAAACAATATGTTTTAGATAATCATGTAGGCCTAAGTGCTTTAGTCATGTGCATACAGTCAATTTTGGGATTGGCATAATTACACTGTTCATGTTTGCTGCTGTAACTCACATGCGACTAGGTATTTTGATAGATGTGCGAGGAATAAATAGTGAGAACGTTGAAAACGGATGTACAGTACCTCAGAGACTGTAACTCAACACTGAAATAACATGTTTGTGCACTTGCAGCAGTGAAGGTCGAGCAGGACTGAGAAATACACAGGCACAACAACACAACCGCGCGCATAGACACACAAGCAGTTCAGCAACAACGCAGGTCATCCGCAGTGATCTCGGACAGGGTTCTGGCAGCAGGGGATCCGCAGGCCAACAGTCAGTCCTCCATAACGCTGCGGTGCTGCCAAAAGCCTTCGTTTAGTGTCACAGCTCTGAATTTAGCAGAGTCAAACAGGCAGGAGAGGAAAGGAGGAGAGATGGAGTATCAAAGAGAGAACAAACAGAGTGAAGTACAGCTGTAGTCTGATAGTGAGTGTAGTGATAACAAAAATGAATGCTTGCCGTTGATTGTGAAATTCTATGATTATGATTCTTTTTTTGTGATTTAATAACATCAGAGTACTATACATCAGTTGTACGTTGTTAGTTATCACAAACAGGAACACCAAAGTGTGATGTCATTTTTTTTAATTATCTCCTAATTTAGTTTTAAATTAGGTTAGGAGATTGGTATTGCACTAAAACACTTTAATAATTTGATTATCTAAAACAACAACATGATTACCTTAAATGTAGCTCTGAGGATATTTACTACACAAATAGCAAAATGTCTTTGAGTAAGTTTTCAATATCAAAGGTCAGCATTGAAATTACATCAAATTATATATTATAGAATGCTTTGGAATATTGCGAGAATATGGGATACGGAATGGGATTTGAAGCAATTCACTAATAATGTCAAGAAAGTATCATGCTGTTTTCATTGTCTGACCTGGCTTAATTAGCTTCACCTGTTCCCAATCAGCCCTGCAACCACCTGCCATTCTGCACACCTGCACCTCATCCCCTCATTCAGTACTGGTTTTTGTTCAGTCTTGTTGGACCCTTGTTTTGTGTACAGTGGAGAGTTCTGTCCTGCCTTGATTAAACCCTACAGTATATATTAAATAAAGGTATAATCAGATACTTCTCTGAGGTCAGCCTTTGAATAAAGGTATAATCAGATACTTCTCTGAGGTCAGCCTTTGCCACTTGCCCAGGCAGGAATCTTAATTTTCTTAAGGGAATTAAGTTCCTACAGACAACATACAATAATACAAGTTAATGTCTTGTGAGCACCCTTTCAGGTGCACAGACACCCGCATTCCGACACAGTATGACCCCACCAAAGCTAACTACCCTCCCAATCACTAAGCATCCATAGCAACACCATTACCACCACTGCACCGTGAAATCAGTAGTAAGAGATAATGACCAAGAGTGTGTCAAGGCATGGCAGGCCTGCATACCCTAATATCACTAGCATAACACACACACAAACAAACACACACACACACACACACACACACACACACACACACACACACACACACACACACACACACACACACACACACACACACACACACACACACACACACACACACACACTCTCTCTCTCTCAGTAGAGGCTGTAGTCGGTCCGGCGCAGGCAGGTCTGGGTCACCCCCTCGCCTGTCTCTGCAGAGACGGAAAGGACAGATGTGATTGGCTGTGACAGATCCTTGACGAGTAATTGCTCTAATCACTCTACGGCTCACCATTGCCCCCCCGACCCCCCCATCCACGGCCTTCGTTTGCTCGTCGGCTTGGTAACAACATCGTGGTGTGTGCGACTTGAGCGGCGCCCGGATGGATCTTCTTGAAGTGTCCTGCGATTATCATGGCTTCAGCGTTGACACATATACACAACCGTCTACGCGGTAACACTGATCTCTTGAGGTATAGCATTGAGAGTGCTCCCCATTTTTTTTTACACTCCGCCTTCCCCTGTCACTCTCTTTTCTTCTCTGTCCATCTTCTCTTTACATCTTTCCTCCTCTTCTCTTTTAGTCTATATGTCAATCCCTGTTTTGTCTCTGAGGCCAGGATAAGCTAGCCGATTCCACGAAGCACATTATGCTAAGCTAGCATCCTTCCTATGCTCTATATTGAGAGACAGCACATTTACGTCGTTGTTTCTGCTAGTGCCGCAACTTGTGGACTCTCTTCTCCTGCCCTTTAAGAGAATGGAGATGGAAACAGTGAGACAGACACTCTGTAGCAACTGTGCCAGACTTAGCAGAGAAGCAGGCCGAGAGATGCACCAAAGGGGGGTGGGGGGAATGTTTACTGGAAAAGGGGGACGTCTAGATATGCAACCACCCCCCAATCCAAGAGCAGCCACCCCCACACCTCCTCACGCCCACCCTCCCCAGAATAAGAGACCATCAATTAGGGCCAGTGGGTCCGCGACCGTCCCTCAGCCGCCCCACCGCTCCACTGAGCTGCTGCCCAACCGGTGCAGAGGAGATGGGAGAGGAGAAGGAGGAGGAGAGGAGCTATAGGTAGGCCTCTCGCTGTCATCTCCACTCATAGGTAGCGCTGCATTCATGGCCCTTAATTATATGTGGGTTGTCAGCGCTGGTAGAAAACCCGGGCAGTGAGTGAGAGAGGGAGAGCCGGGCCATGGGAGAGTATAGTTAGTGAGATTGGCGAGTGAGGAGGAGACAGAGATGACAGGCAGGCTACCCGTTCTGCAGCAGCCACGAGTCCTCCATCCCATCCCACCCCCCCCACTACTGTGCCATTGTCCCTATCTTGTGGGCCAGTTGAGTGGGAAGGTGAGGTGGAGGCTCCCCGCTCCGTCTCTCTGGGTAATGATGGGGCTGTCCGTCTCGCTCAGTTACCGCTCGCCTTCAAAACAGAAGAGCCCCAAAAGAAGAAATCGATATAATGCTTCCCCATTTCATTTTCGTTTCTCAGATGATTTGTGTGTGTTTAGTCACGGCCAATGCACACATAGTCTGGTTGTCCTCAGACAGGTCGCATGTTGGATTTTTCCGGTGTGTTATTGCTTTATTGCTTCTAAAAACACATAGAGGTTAGCGTTATTATTGTTTGTTACGCTTCGCCTTGTTACACTGCGGCATTAGATATTTGACTGTCACTAACATGGTGGCCAATCCAATGAACAAGCAATAACAGGCTAGCTTACCAGACCGAGGACATACAGATATCAATAACCATTTTATCATGAACTTATTTTTGAAAATTCCAAATTAAACCTCTACAAATTGTTAAATAAAATGCTCTTTTTCCTTATTTCTAAATGAAAAGTTGGACATTGGATGCTACATTTCACAGTTCAAGGGTATTGCCTTATGTGTAATAATAAAGAGCTTGCACTGTATTTGACATTCATTCGATGAGTGACAAGACTAATAAACTAGACATCCTGGTTAAGTGTTTCCAGGAAGTGCATTTATGTCTGCGTTGATACACATCTCAGAGTCTCTCCTGCCTGTAAGTGGATAATGCAGATAGGAAATTAACAGAGGCAGAACCCCTAAATGCATATGCGTTTGTGTTTTTAGGCTTTGTTTCTCTGTCTGCAACCCTCAGGGCTCCATCATCACCCACTCCCCAAAAGTAAATGTTATTCAAATCAATAATACCGTATTCTATATACTGTATACCACACACTCGCACACTGTGGGTACTTTGTATTGTGTTATATTTTTTTGTACAAGGATAGATTTAGAGGTAGAGACAGAGAGCACAGTTTTTTCCATTGTGGTCTTTGTTCGAGTTGGATGATGAGATCAAAACCATTAACAGTTTTGTCTGTTAAATACGAACCTCAAGCCTAAAGACCATTAGCTTAGCATACAAATCTTGAGGCAGGGGAAAACAGCCAGCTCTGGTTGAACAGATACCCCTATTTTTGGTGGCCTGTCCCCTGAAATGTGCCCCGATTTGACCTGTGTGTTAAAACTGAGCCAAAAGCCAATTAATACTTGATGTGACAAGAAAGGGAGTATAGCCTACCAGTTGACGTCTCTCCAGAAACACTATTGAACCATAGTTGTTACGCTATTTTCTTTAAAATTCTTTGTTTCCTGACAGAGTCGGTAAAAGATCTGACCAGAGAAACAAAACCAAGGCCATACTTGTTAACAGACTTGCGTGCAAAACTAAATTGGGCTTAAATCCGTCCTCATAAAAAGTTAGAAAACCGTTAACGCAGACCTTGTTAGTGTGTGGATCAGGTTCAGCAAACAGTTTGCCATGTTTTGCCTCAGGTATGTTCGGTAAACACCCCTACATCCTATTGAGGTTGATGAGTGTAGTGATTCCAGCGCTTGACCCCCGAGCCCAAACAACAGCCTTGGCCTTCAGGGGCTTGGTCCCAAAACAAGGAGGAAAGCACAGGGAACCAAATCTGTAGAGTAGGTCACTTTATTGGTCAAATTGGTTGTTTATCATCATTTGAGGCTGGTTGGACTGAAGAAAGTAGCCATCAGAGTTCATCCATCAAAAGCCAACATGTATTTTTGCATGTATTTATATGCAAAATAACATTCGACTATCTACTATCCTAAATACGTCTTTGTCTAAATGCTTCTACTGGGTAAGTAAATATTTAATACATACATACTGTACACTACATTTTTCATGAAGTTACAGCTTTTGTTGATGCAGCACTTAAATCTACTTTCCAAGTAACCAATAAATTAACAATTAATATGAATCAACTTTATATATCATGGTACACCTGTCTGTGTGTTCATTAACAGCCATTGGTTCAGAGAACAGGGGCTGACGTTGACCCTGATAGAGTGAAATGAAAGTTGTTAGTTCCGGGTCATTACACTGCTAAACTGGGGTGTCACACAGGGGGCTATAGGGGAGATGAGATGGGTGGACATCTCTCTTTCACTCTCACTCCAAGCCCATATTAATGTATGTACAGTATGTACAGTATACTATATATAATTATAGCTATCTAACCATTTCTATAATGTTTGTTGTTGGTTGTTAAGTCTGTCTTATCTGTTGTATTTCTTAATGGAGCTGTCTCGTAGGCCTTATAGACCTCAGTCGAGTCATGCCATTTTGACCCATTTAACTGCTAATTCTTAATTGTATTAAAATCCATTGACACAACTCTCCATACTGTCAACACCAGCATGTTTTCACTTTAAATGTGTGTGTTTGGAAATGTTCAAGTCGAGAGAACTTTGGTATCTTAAAGTCAGATGGTGAATCAATAAGTCATACTAACTTCACCTTATTGCAAAGTCAGAAACAATATTTCACTGTTGGCCATTATTTAACAAATAACTCCTTCTTGGTGTGAAAAGCCTTCGAGTGCTGTCTTTTTTTTTTTAATCCCTGAATACAGAGAAGAAACTTTCCAAGAAGAATAGATTCCCCTCATTCCCCTCTCACCGTGTCTCGCCTTCCTGCTCTCTCTTTATTGCTGTTGTTAGTCTCCGCGGTTTGGTCGCTGTCCCTGTAAAGCCTTCAGCACGTTGGTGCTTCAAAGGCATCCCAGAGTAAATCAAGACCGCTCAAGATTAACGGTGGCAAATTATTCATGAACCCAAGATCTCCTGGCCGGGAATAGCGCCGAGTGGCCTGGGCGACATGTCACAAAGCATCGGGTTGAAGAAAAAGTACACACACAACACACACTCACACAAAACCATCTCCCTGATGCTACTACTGCCACCAAATCACTTAAATTAAGTGTTGTGGTTATTCACGATGGGCACATTTTATAACTATGAGATAAAACAGGATGGAGACAAGGGGGCAACAACACTGAACGCGGTTATACTTACATTTTTACAAGTATCACATATGTTGCTGATAACCAATCTCTGTTTATTTAATAAATAAACCAACGCCATTTTAAATGTTAAGGGATTTCAGCAACATGATAACCGGCTGCCTGTCTGTCTAACTTGATGTGGGAACAGCAGCCCGAATAATGCAGTGAAACAGGGGGAGCTCGGAGGGAGTATCCGTTTAGCGGTGACCAGCCTCGGCCTGCGCTGATTCCCCAGTAATAGGCTTTGGGCTCGGCTCCCACCGGAGAGTTTGGTTGACAATCTGACAAAGTTATCTCAAGATAAATGGGTTACGGGTCGGAGGCGGCAGGAGGGGAGAGAAGGAGAGCGACTTGACTTCTCTGTCAGTGATGTTTTTGATGGAGGATGTGTATAGCCGCAAGCGCTAGTGCTAGCAGGTCCCCCCAGGTAGATGGGAAGATTGTCTTTGGCTGTATCTGCAAACAGAGCAGTGTGTCTCTGTTCCTCTATTGGGAAATCTGATAGCTTTATTAAGAGGCAGATTTGCAAAGACAGAACACAGGGCATGTGAAGCGCCACCAGCAAGCTAAGAGAAACCTGAGGCAAAGGTCACAAGTTCGGACAATTTTTGGATGGACAACGTTGATAGGCTTAAACAAGCGGACGCTCTGTACATCTCTACATCATAAGCCATTTAAGTAATAACTGGGCCTGTCTCTCACTTACACAAATGCACAGATCCAAGTTCAAACACACACATGCAAACATAAAAGTTCTCTCCACACACACACAAACACACACACTGAACAGGAGAGTACCTATCACCAAGCCAGGCCTCTTTTACCCTTTAATTCCCCAGATAAACAGACTTTTCTCTGATCCTGTCAGTCCGCGTTATCTGCAACGCTGGTCAGCCGGTCCGCAACTGTGGAGCAAATTAGGCCCCTAAATGTCAAAATTGCTACACTTTATTAAGTTAATTAGAGGCTGAGTGTACGTGGACGCCAGGACAGGACGACAAACGGAGACAGACAGAATGACAAACACTGAGGAGTGATGACAGCCACCGCAGATTATACAACACAGCCAAACACACAGAATTATATATAGACATATAGAAATCATGCATGCATTGACTTGAATGTGAATATGAACCCTCATCCTCACCTATACGGTATATATACTTTTTGTGCAATGAAGCAGACACTCACAGGCACCTATACATACATACATAAAATGATGTTGCATAATGTGGCTTATTACCTTAATAAAGTCCACTGAAAATAAGCCTGTGCACCTGCATGTCTGTCATTACTGCAAATCAAATTCAAATTCAAAACCTTTATTTATCCAGGTGAAATCCCATTGAGATCAATGATCTCTTTTTCAAGGGAGACCTGCAGCAGTAGGTTCTACATGAAGACATAAAAACATAAACAACAGAACAACAAAAGGACATCATACAGCAAAAATTACAGGGATTACAATTTACATATCTATCCACATGTACAGGTACCAACAGCATCTGATTGTGTAGCATCCAACCGAGCTTTAAAAACATGTAGTGGTACCAGATTGGTAATTTTCCATTCTTTTTGCAGACTGTTCCAAGTTAGTGGAGCTGCACATCTAAAAGCTTTCTTCCCTAAGACAGTCTTAGCACTTGGCACATTTAATAAAACCACAGCTTGCGATCTCAGGCAATAACTACTTTCAATTTGCCGAGAGATCAGGGAGCAGATATAAGATGGTAGTTTATCCAACATGGCTTTGTAAAAATGTGGACGTTACATCACAATTGACTGCATAGTGGGATTGATCTGTCCAATAGAAACGTTTTTTTGCAATATATAGCCATTATATGTGTCACACAACAAATCCATAAAATTGAGACCAAAGTATTACAAGTTCATGCCAGAGCTACATTTCTTCAAAATTCCTTCATCATCAACACAAACGTAAAACTGTTTTTTTAAGCTTTTATTTTCAGTTCTACAGCCTGAAATACTATGTTTAAACAGCTGCTGCACAGTTGTTTCAATCAGGAGATGAATGGGTCTAATTGTAGATGGGAATCCACGACAGCACCTCCAAGAAGTATTTTGTTGACTTGAAATGTACTTTCCCATTGTTTGGGGTCCACTCACTGCTTTATGTACACAAGTATACTATATGTAATAGTAAGGGATAGGGTTAGGGTTAAGTAGTTTCCTTTAAATACAAATATTATTTTCCTCTGAGTATCGACCCTTCCCATTACTAAAAACTGCACTACACATTTGATGAAAGTGGCAAAATAGAGATTTGTTTGGGACAAAAAGTCAATAACACAACGTTTTAAAAAGTAAGTTAAAGCAAACCATGACCCTAATTTCCTCCTTTCTCAAATGTATATGGCTCGAACTCATACTCGTCTTCTATTCCGATTGTCTGTGCTTTTTTCTTAACCTGTTCAATACCCTTAAATCTGTATTTTCCAAATCCTTCCACCATTTCTACACTTGAAAGCAAACCGCTGATCAATGCTTTGCAGACTGTACTAATCGATTAGGAGTGAACAGAGAGAGACGGTCTAATGGCTGGTCCTGACTGAACAGGCCTTCTCATATGAGAGCAATTGTTCATTACAGGGCTATTTCATGGTGTTCGTCACTTTGCAAGCTTCTGTCTTTCATTCAGCAGCGCGTTGGATGGAGGAATGGCCTCGGGATATATTGTCTGCTCAGAGCTTGAATGTTGTCATGCTAGTTCCCAGTGATTTGCCTCGTGCGATTCGAGACTTTGAAAAATGGGAAATGTGTTTCGCAGACTTGGGAGAGAAGGGGCTGAATGTGATATCAGTGTTACCCAGTGCAGGATGTTAAGAAAAGTCTGTGGGAGAAAGGAGTTGTGTTTCAGTTCAATCGGAATCAGCAAGTAATGTTTTAGTACTTATGGTGGCTTTAATGTTTTATTACAATCAGAGTCAGGTTTTAGAATGCTATTTAATGTTCAGGCAGAACGATATGCAGAACTTATTAATATTGTTCACATGCAGTGCAGTGTGTGCTTTTTGATGGAACACGCATGTTCAACAGCCGTGTTCCTCCGAGGAAGCCACAAGCAATAAGTCATGGACAGATCCTTCACTGTTGCTCTTAGTTGAATGATTTACCCTACATTCCAACAATATGTAAAGTATCCAAACCATCTCAATAGAAATCTGCCTGCAACACAGCTCAGTGATTTTCTCCATACTAAACAGAGACCTCTGGGCATGACAGCAGCCATACATTATTTCTACCACACACACACTCATGGCTCATACATCTACACACCACACATAGCTCCACATATAACCTCTGATGCATTATTTCTCTAGCCTTCAGTGCGAGAGTCACAGGTGAGTCCTGGGCGCTTTCATCATAGTCTGGCTGTCCGGCTGGCTGGCTGCAGTCTCATCTGTCCCTGGGTTGAAATTGCCAATAAAGAGGGTCTCATATAGATCACCCCCGATGGGGGCTGGCGACCTGTCATGCAGACCATGATTCCTGGCTCTCAGAGCGGGGAAGAGGGACAAATAACCCTGTGAATCTCCCTATATCTATCTCTCCACTCTCCGTCTTCTTTCTCACACACACACACACACACACACACACACACACACACACACACACACACACACACACACACACACACACACACACACACACACACACACACACACACACACACACACACACACACACACACACACACACACACACACACACACACACACACACACACACACACACTCATGCCCCTTCCACCCCTCTTCAGCAGGCCATAAAGTGCCACGCAGAAGGGATATAGTGGACACAGTCATAGGAGAGACAAGTGCCGGCCTGAGCTTTCACTTTCCCGCTCCAGAGGTAGTGAATCAAACTAATGGGTTAAAGACATGAAGACGGATGAGAGGGAGGATTAGGACCTGGGCAGAGGTTTCCCAAATGCGTTCTTATATGGCTTTGATTCTTAAGAATGTAAAACTTTGCAATCAAAAAGATGAGGGTTCATTTGAACCTTTTAAAAACAACAAAAAGTAGCCTAGTTATGAATGTGCCCCAGAGCACAGCACTTAAGAAATGCCACTGCAACGCACAAACTGAATGTTCCTATTGTAAAAGATTTGCATTGGCTATTGTCAACACACATATGTAAGTCTTAAAAGTCATTTCTAATGTAAAATTCAAATTGTACCGCTCCAGTGTCTACCAAACGTAAACTGAAAATGTTGGTTTAATTATTTCTCAAGATGCAGTTACAGTGGTTTCAATACTCCTATAAGTTCCGCATGATCCCATTTCTTTTTAATAGTCACTTTTTTGTTTCAGATTGTAAAGAAGTTCAATTTTCCAAAGCAGAATCCTGGTTTGGATGCAACCAGACTCTGAAGAGGGCTGTTCTATGTGATTTTTGAAAGACCCACAGTGCTCCCTGCTGGTGAAGTGCAGAACAGAAAAGAAGAATTCTGAAGCTGCAAACACAGGCTTTAGCAGCTTCTAGCCAGAGCTTAGCATGTGCATGTGTTTGTGTGCATGCTTCAACCTCTCGTAAGTTGCGTGAGTTCAAACCTCCAACAACATGGGAGTCTCCCTCATCAACCTCCCGGCCACAGCAAGAGCTCCGGCACAACCGTTTCCTCCTAGATTTAGTCTGATTCATAGAGAGAGGGAGAAACCTGCATGGCCAGTGGGCAACTTCAATAAAAGACAATCTGACTTTTCAGAAGCTATAATAATCAAGATCCTCCCACCGTGGTTGTTTGTCTGAGGGGGACACGGATGGCTACGGGTAAGGAGGAGGAAATTCAGAGCGGTAATTAATAGTCCTAAGTGACTGCTGCTGGATGGGAGGCAGGGACAGGGCTGGTGAGCTGGTGCTGTGTCCCCCAGCGTGTCCCTCGGCCTTGTGGGCTGGCATAAGCAGAGGAGGAGGAAATAGAGAAACTGCCTTTATCACTTGTTCTTTTGACTCGGGGCCTCTCCTGATCAGCCCGAGACTCACAACCCTCCCTCCATACACACACACACACACACACACACACACACACACACACACACACACACACACACACACACACACACACACACACACACACACACACACACACACACACACACACACACACACACACACACACACACACACACACACACACACACACACACACACACACACACACACACACGTATGCCTTCCAATGCTAATCTTGTGTCACAAATGTTAAGGGAAAGACATGAAATGTCACAAAAATGTCATCACTACACTCCTGTCACTGGCTCATCCTACCCTTCCACCCCCCTTGTAAACATATCTGAATATACACTCATTTGCATGTGTGCGTGTGTGTGATGGAGTGGGGGGGACCAGCTTGTTGTTTTTAGCCTATGGGTGCCTGTTTCTGCATGGAGCAGCAGGGTGGTTCCTATAATCCCATCACTGTTGTCGTCACAAAGGCCCAAAGGCCCGGCCTGCAGGTGCGACATTTCTGGCATCCTCTGACTCTGCTCCGCTCCAAGAGCCAGAAGCTTCAGAGCCAAAGACACACTGTGTGCGGACTATCACTACTCATATATATACTACACTGGCTGAGGAGTAGATCTGCTTTGGAAGTGGATGAGAAACATGTCATGGGGATAAGATTTAGGATTTGTTCTCAGATTAAGTTTCCAAAAGGGAACATTGAAACTAGGTTAAGATCAGTGGAATAAAAGGACATTTGTTGCTTTTTCTCAGTTTTTCTCAGTTTTTATGTGATAGTAAATTAATATATTTTGGTTTCGGACTGTAAGTAGATGTTTAAAGATGCCAGGGGCTTTTGGGAAACTGTGACAGGCTTTTGTTTGACTTCTTTTACAATGTCCAAACAATTTTTATATCAAACAATTGATAAAAAAAAGAAAAATACATATACCAAAAATGCAATTAGTTTTTGTTCAATTTTTACCTCAATTTAGCATAATGTTATTAGTTGAATAAAGCTATTCTGCCAAATAGATGTTAATTTAACGTAAAGCTCAATGTACTAACTATTCAATTGCCAAAATCTGTCTTCATGTTAGTTTCTTCAAAAAGTCAACCATGCATCAAGCTCTATTGGAAATCAAAAATAAAACCTGACAGGAGCTGAAGGTAGGGGTAGCCCTCTGACCCCATACATCTGCCTGTCTTCATCTCACAACTCGCAGCCTTCTCCCAAACTGTCACCCCGCCGCCTGGCTCCCGTCCCCGTGTTCGCTCCACGCTGGGGATCCGACCTAGCACCAATATGCAATTTCACCAATCCGTGCTGACAGCGTTCATGTCGACCACTCACAACCAATCCCTCCCCTCTCCTTCTGCGAGCATCTGTGGTTAAAATACAGTATTCAGTCAGAGAGCTTTCACAGGTCATGAAAGGTAAGAGAGGAGACAGGCGGGGCTGTGGCCCTGCATCCCAGCTAGACAAATCAGTGTAACAGCATATTGTAAGCTACAGACTAGGAAGAGGGAGATATATCTACCAGGACTGAGGCTGTGTTTATGGCTATGCCTGCCTTTGGAAGCCCCACGGCACTATCGGTGACCCCCACTGTAGATTTTCCTTACTAATGTGACCCCAGATTGTGTATCACAATCGGCATGAGAAAACTCCCACAGGCTACAGTTAGACCCGAGGACTGGGGATCGGTGTCCTCAGCCCGCCTGAGTACAGACAGGATGTGGCAGCTTGGAGGCATTTAGTTAAAGGAGACGCACTTTAACGCTGCAGGCATTCATTTATGGAAGCCCCTAAAAGTGTATGACGTATTGGAGCCTATAAACAAACCGCAAAAAAAAGGAAGGTTAGATGAAAAAACAATAATACAGAGAATTAGCCGTGCCTTGTTCCATGGCATCTAATCATTTGTGATAGTCTGTGTACTCATTCCTATAATTAATTTGTTTTCTGGGACAGCTTTTTCCCAACAAATTGGGTTTAAAAATATCATCTGTTCTTTTATATTAAGTACACACAGTGAAAGGGAAAGATGTGGATACATGGATATGTGCAAGGCAATAAACATCAATGGAAGTGGTACACATGTAGCACAACTCAGATTCAAAGGTCCTAGAAACTCAACATTAGATTACTCTCCAAGACTAGACCATGGCCCAGGTTTTGATTGCTTTCTTATTATGTTATTATAAACAAAAAGCAATATATTCACAATTGGCTTTCGATGTTATAGTTGATGTTGTATAAGTAGACTATCTAGTCTAGTTAACCCACAAAAGGGTTAATCAATCAATCAAATACCATGAGTATATATTCATTAATATTACTGTTGGCCCCCTAAGGCCTTTTCCATGGAAAACATTTTGACATGTCACTGTAGGAAAATCACAGCAGTCTTCAGTTTGGACTCCCAGCCTCTCCTGTCTTCCTTAATACATCCATGTCTTGAATATTTTTACTTCAGTCTTAATAACATCA
The DNA here is from genome assembly GCF_902827165.1 of Trematomus bernacchii. Classification (NCBI taxonomy): domain Eukaryota; kingdom Metazoa; phylum Chordata; class Actinopteri; order Perciformes; family Nototheniidae; genus Trematomus; species Trematomus bernacchii. The sequence goes on along the minus strand of NW_022987616.1, from coordinate 3,381,464 downwards.
ATAAAAATCCAGAGATAAAATATGAATTTGATTTGTATTGCTGCAGTCACCGATAACCTCGAGCCTTGTAATCCAGGTGAGCTGTTACATAGTGAGACAGCTGGGGATGAAAGAAAGCATGTAGTGTGACCTCAGATAAGCTGTCACACTCTATAGTGTCACAAACACACACACAAGTACATACCGGAAAATACACACGCATTTGGACATATATACTTAATAAGCCCAGTTTTGACTGACAGGTGACATTTCATTATGGAGAAATCGTAGGAGTGCAGTGCAAATCCTAACAGACAACACACAAAATGTCACAGCTGGGACGGACTGTCAAGACAGACAGACAGACAGACAGACAGACAGACAGACAGACAGACAGACAGACAGACAGACAGACAGACAGGAACACTTTTCTCTAGCACTTTAGACTTAATTAATACAAACTATGAAAATAAAAAGGAATGAAATCATATTTGTTATATTATTATTTGTATTATTATTATTATATTATTATTATATTGAGGCTTGCCATTCATTTTCATAATAATTAACTTACTCAATTTTATTCAATTATATATTTTTATTTGAAGAGATGATGGCTCATCCACTGATGCAATGTTGTGACACACTTGCTTACTGTGTTGCTATTGGTTCATTTGCACGTCAGTCAAATCATAGTGGGCAGGAGTTGAGTATTTTAGCCAATCAGATCGCACTCACACGGCACTGCCCCTCCGACAGTCAGAAACATGGCGTTACGGGAGCTATCATCGCTGGAGAAATATTTAGGATTGAAAAAGCCGAACAAGTACAGCACACAGGGGGACAAAAAGGTGACACGAGAATACATCCTTGTTGGGTCCAATGTTGTCTTTAAACCGGTGTTTTATCTTATAGGACGCTTGTAAGCTATGTAATTAGCACACAGTAGCTAGCTAGAGAGTGCTAACAAGCTAGTCATGTGTTATTACAATACTGGCAGTTCAGTGGCTTTTCTAAATGTTACTATCAGTCTTGAGTCAGTAGTGTTGTCGTCAGTTGGGCTTGATAACGATACTAAAAACCAGGCTGAAACATTTAATACCAGATGTTTTATTTCTACAACTCAGCACAATGGAAATAGCTCAATGCTGTGCGCATGCCCGTCCATTAAAGTCAACTGATGAGAGGAGAGCTGTCACTTTCTGTAGCACCATAAATTATCTTACTTAATTAATTTTAATAAATGAAAAATGGATATTCACATGCATCTATTAGACACTTCTTCAGATGCATACTACTTTATTAATACGTGTAAAGTGATCAAGGGTGCTTTTTTCTGTGTTTAGAACTAAATCAACATTAAGCACCTTTAAAGGATGTTTAAAGCAAAGATGATGTCTGATAGTTAATTGTGTCTGAGTTTGAATGAATAAATAGATGTCTCGGTTTTTCACTGTCTCCATCTCATTGCCCTCTCCATGCAGGTGCCTGTGCTACAGAATAACAATGGTCCTCCTCTGGTAGGGCTGGGGACCATCGCCTCTCACCTGGTGAAGGAGGCAAAGCGCCCAAACCTGCTGGGAGACTCTGCAGAGAGCAGGGCTGTGGTGCAGCAGTGGCTGGAGTACAGGGTCACCAAGCTGGATGGATGCACGAAGGAAGACACAAAGGCCATCCTGAAGGTAGAGAAGAAGAAATTGTTGTTGTTTCCGAATTGCAATAGCTGTTGTATTATAACTTAAGACTCTGATGAAACTGTACCTACGATTATCCCAGATTGTATTGGTTGTTCCCAAGTTAGGATTTGTGAAAGGACAATCATTTAAAGAAATCATTCCCTACTTTTGCATTTTAGTTTCTCTCACATCCACTCTCTGTGTACACCAGTGAGGCTACTGTGTGTGTGTTTGTCTTGTTAAAACTCCAGCAACAGGAATACAGACTGATGTATGGCCCTCAGTGACATGGCCCCACACGACAGAGGAAAACACTTTAATGTGCCTGACGCCAGTCAGCGTGAAATGGATCGGCAGCCGCTGGTCTGCTGGACGCTGGGCGCCTCTTGGCACTGTCATGTCAGCATGAAGTGTGTGCGTGTGCGTGTGCGTGTGCGTGTGTGTGTGTGTGCGTGTGCTTCTCAGCATGACACACTGTTGTGGCATGGCTGAGGAGTCATGCTGTGTGGCAGCATGTTATCTGGACAGGCCTCTTAAATATTTTAATGGTGCCACTTACAGAAGGAAGTCGCCCTGAGCAGCTCAGTTCTGGTGCCTGGTGCCCCCTGTCCTGTCCCGCTGCTCTAGCTCCGTCTTTAACACTCTTCTCTCAAGCACACTAGTCATCTCCCATTAAATTGTCCAGACACAGAAACTGTCTGCAGGACTTCTTAAACTTTCTCACCCCAGGATGCAAATAAGAATAGCTCATAGTGGAGACCTGTTTCTGAAGTGGGCATCTTGTCACTCATGTCATGGGATAATAAACACGCCCCGAACCCAAAGTTAAATGAATATTGGGGAACGTCTGTCACCTTAAACCAATTAGGCTAGTGCAGGGTGGCTTCCTGCCGCCACAGCAGTTGTTTGGTTTTATGAAGCAACATTTTCTAGAATACAGCCAATTACACCAAGGTCAGTTCTCACTGTCTTTAGTCAAAGGAGACCACCAACATCTTGAATAGATGTATTGCATTACACAATTTAAAGGAAGAATACATACTTTATTTTGCACAAGAATCTCCCTTCACATTTAGCCTTATGGTATTCAAACTTCTTAATTTAGAAATATCTGAGCTTGGGGGGGACAGCAATGGTTGCCTGAACGCACAGGACCAGTTCAACGTTGTATTGAGACAGTAACTGTGAGGTTAAAATAGAGAAGTGTCTGTGGAGTATTCTGACAGCAGTCACAAACTGTCAAGAGTAGAAAAGTATATCACAAAGAAATGTGCCCAGAGACATAATGCATTGCAATAGTAATGCAAATATACTTTGGGGTATTCATATTTATATATTAGTTCTATTTCTGTGTAATGTAAAAATGAACAGCTGTGCTTTTCCTGCCTGTACACAACATACCCAAAGGGCAAAAACTAATTATTGGACATTTGTTCATATTGTTATGAGTTTCAGAAAGTTTCTGCCCCTGACCCGGTTGTTGTGGAGTAATAGTCTGTGTAAATTATGTTATAAACTTTGCCTGCTTTGCTTTATCCAAATGTATCTACAATAAGAGTGTGCAGTTGAGGCGGGGGCAGGTGGAGAAGAACCCAGGTTTGGAGCTCCATGTGCTGGGTGGGGGTGGAAGGAGAGCTGCCTGTCCTCTGATGCTCCACTGGGCTTCAGCTCCATGGCTGTAGGCTAGGAGAAGCCAGGGTCTAACTGTGGAAGGGGAGGAAGTCTGCCGTCTTCATGCCTTGTTTGGCATCACCCACTCTTGCCGCACAATAACTCCATTTGCCCCCAAGATGCTCTGTGTGCGTGGAGTGTTCCCTTCGCACAATGTACAAGTGCTAAAGATGGTCCCTTCCCCTGGGACCAGCACTTCCATGCACGACTTTGCACAGACATGGACTGAGAAAAACACATCACGATGCCCAAGTTTAGGACGGCTTCATTAGAGAAGCGAGTTGTAGTCATTTGGTAGTGGAGTAAACAAATAGCCTGTTTTGTACAGCATCTGTGCTAGGTCGCCAGTTATGGGGAGGGATGCTAAACCCCCTCAGGTTACATATTATTCCTACCCACATAGCACACAGACACACACGCTAGCTAGGACTCACGGACCTCACGCACACACAGATATATAGGTTAACGAACCTGCTGTCATTCCCCCTTATACTGAAGATCTGTCCATAAAGAGATTTTAATATACATTGTATTTCAAGGAGCTGCATATATTCGCCTTCTCTTTTTTTTGTCAGCAATGCCTTAAAGAGTCAATTTGTACAATAAATCCATAACAGTGTTTAGTGAGATGCAATATAAGTCATGGCCAACAACAACAACAGTCTCTTCATTAGCGATTCATGTAAATGTAATTTCCCCCCCTAATGCATTCATCAGTTGTGTCAAGACAAGCGTGTTTACATAGAAATGCGTTCCGTGATGCATAAATTAATGACCTCATTTGCATAGCTGGTAATGTTGTGAACATTCTTCTTGCAGGACCTCAACCTCTACCTGCAAGACAAGGTCTACATGGCGGGCAACCAGTTCACCTTAGCGGACACTTTCATGTACTTTGGAATACATCCAATCATAGTAAGTGCATTTTCTTTAACATCTTTTAAGTGTCACACCATTCAGATTTGGTAGGTTATTATCATTTTAACATTGCTGAGTCTTAAAAGAAGCAAGATGGTTAAAGGAGATTTGGATTTGGTTCAAGTTAGCTTAGGGTCAGAGTTAACTTTTCACTTTAAAAAAAAAAAGGTACATTTTATATTTAACTTATATGTAACCTAACTTATGTGTATTTAGATAAACTGTTGCCAATTCAGGTGAACTTCTAAGACACATTTCAATCTTTTTTTAAGTTAAAATGACTGAAACTTAAAAAAAGACACTTAAATTGGAAAGACGTAGATGTTATATGTCCCTAGTTTTCTACAGTCACATGAAATTGAACATTGAGGGGTAAATGTGATTGATTTGATGTGTCTCTGCGCCGTTCTCACCACCATTTTCCAAGGTCTCCATCCATCCCTTCATCCATCCTTTCCCTCCCTATCAGCACTCACTTCAGTCAAACCGCAACTTTAATAAGCAATTTGTCACAGCGCATAACACACAATTAGACCAGTCATATGGCCAAAGGGTACCGAGAACAAGTTGGCAAAGAACGCACTGGTTATAAACACATTCCCACTTCTCTTCAGAGAAGTAAAGCGATGTGGCACAAAGTGATGTCTTTAGCCTCAGACCAGGGAAAAGGAAGTTCGTTATGCCTTCCAGTATTCAAAGAAAGTGAGACCAGAAATGGGGGAGACGGGATGGGACGGGGGGAGGGAGGGAGCGCTCACATGTTGAGAGATGTCAGTGGTTGTGGCGGAGATGGAAGGTTGCCCCCCCCGCCACCAGGCAGAAGAGCGTCACTTTGGTTTCAATCAGTGCAGGTTTTAACCTCGGGGACACGGGGTCAGCGAGCCCCACCCTGGAGGTTGTCTCAGTCCAGTTAATGAGAGAATGAAAAGGAACACGTCTAATACGATTTTTCCAAAGATGTCCCAATAAGTTCTGGTATTATCCTTTTTTGTTTTATTTTAGCACCAAATTGAAGAATAACAAGAAAATATTAATATGACGTTATTTTTAAACGGATAGCTCCTTAATGGTGTGAATAAGCCGTACAGTACAGTTAACTTGAAGCCTGAAGAAGTCAAAGTATTTTAGCAAAAACAAAAGAAACTCAAATCTGAAAAAGTCAGAAGCAAAAAAATGAAATATGTATCCTTCATTTACAAAATAATGGTCAATAACAATTGTGAAAATATTAGATCCCAGTTTGTGTCTTTAAATGTCTAGTTTTTGTCAGTCTAAAACCCAAATATATTCAGTTTATCTTTAAGATACAAAGAAAAAGCACGAAATCTTAATATGTAAGAGGCTGGAACAGCATTTTATGCCGTATTAGCGGAAAAAATGAATTATTGGATTAAATTATTAATTGATTATATGAATATTTGTGATTATTTTTCTTTGGTCAACAAATTGTTTCAGCTCCAAATAAATATTGGCTGGTCCAAAAGAAATGTATTTAATTTATTACAGCACTATGCCCTTTAATAGCAAATTGTATATATTGTATATATTACAAAAACGTTTTTTTTCTTTATATAAAAACCCCTTTCTCTTTCACCCAGGTGGATCTGTCAGTCCAGGAGAAGGAGCAGTATGTGAATGTGGCCCGATGGTTCGACCACATTCAGCGCTGCCCCGGCGTCCGACACCACCTCCCCCCTCTCGCTGTGCTGAGGAACAGAATCTACACCAGCAAACACCACTGAGACCCCCCCCCCCTCCCAGCATGATACATTACGAGCTGGTCTGTCTTCTGGACCAGACCTGGGCAAAATATCTAAAAGTGTTTTACATCATCATCCCTATCTGAGGACTTTTCCACATCTGTATCCAACATCTTTTATTTCACGATTCCTGCCTTAATGTCTTGTCCCGGTCGCAAACCTGTACACTTCCTGTTAGACTTTTTAAATGTTGTTTAACCAGGAAGAGCTAACGCCTAACAGCTTGAGGTACTGAAACTCCTTTAAGGGATTGCCTGCTAATAAAAATGAAATTCACTTCATTTTCATTTTTTATTATATTGCTTTTTCCATTAACATCTGACTTTAACAATTAGTTGGAAGTGGAAGAAAGAAGGTTATCTTAACCTCTCAATATTTTCCTTCCTGCTTACAATATTCGTGGGGGGTTTGGTGTCTTAACCTTGAATCAGTATGAAGCAAAAATGTGAGACAGCGACATTGGTCTAATTTCTTTTTTTTATTATTATTTTGTGGGACTTTTGGAAGTTGTTTACAAAGGGAAGGCTGTACGGTTTTGAAGTGAAGTGCTGCTAGCTTGTTTGAAAGGTGTTTCTATTTATAAATGGTGATTATTTTTGTTTTGTTTAATCTGAGCTATGAACATGTAATGGAATCAAGACTTAATAAAATGTTACTTAACTGACAGTGCATTATGTCCTTAGGAAAAGCAGCGTCCTTCCTGCCATATCAATGCATTTACAGCAACAGTTTGTCCAAATAAAAGTGGTTACTGGTTCAACACCATAACCCCATAATGTGCACAGTCACTGAGTCCACATTGTTCTGTCATCTCTCAGCTCACATCTCTTTCAGGACATTTTATTCTTAAGATTTCTTGCATGCAGCCATTTCAGTGGACAGTTTAGTGTGAGTGTTCCTGATTGCATCCTCTGCGTCCCACTGCCTCTCCACCAGTCGTGTGGGCAGCAGTGAGCAGCTCAGAGTCAGAGATCAGAGTGAGGCTCCAATCAGTCCCACTACCACCACTGTTGATGCTGCAGGCCAGAGGGAGGGCAGCGGGCTCACCAGCTGCCACACAGATCCAGCCAGCCAAGGCCAGAACCCGGGCCCCTGGGCGACAGCCAGCCACTGTGTGTCATTTCAACCCTTGCGCTCCCACGGGGCTGCTGGAGAGAGAAGGACGCAGGGAGGCAGCGAGAGAGGGAGGGAGGCCACAGAGAGAGGGAAAAGAGCACCCAGAGGCCGAGGGATCTTTTAGTGACATGTGAACAATGATCCGTGCCTCAGAAAGCCTTACTGCTGCTGGCTGGGTGTTTGCTATTATCACCATTAACAGGCCAAGTCGTGCCTGTGGGGGCAGGACCTGTTAATGATAAGTAGTCATTAAAAAATAAATCTCATTGAGTTAAGGTAACACAATGTTGATTGACAATGGCCCAACTGCATGTGTGGTATTGGATGTAGTGCCTGGACTCCAATTCTTTATCAAATGTGCAAAAGTGTAGTTTTTGAAGACAAGAAAATTAAGTTTCAGGCTCCTCGAACAATTCAACACACACTTTACTTAACATGAAAAGATTAAATAGTCCAAAAAACATAGAAGTTCAAGTAAGTTGCAGGAAAAAAATGAAATATATAAATAGCTGGTGGCGACGTTTGTAGGGAAAAACCATAGGCAATGCACAGTTGGGATTTAAATTCCAAAAGCACACTTTCAGTTATTTCCACAATTACTGAGATCTTCAAATTGTAACTTTAAAATGCTTTCAGTCACACTTTTCCCCTTCCCCAATCTTAACATGCTCCTCATATTTTGTGTCTGTTACTTAGATTCACAATGTTCATCTGGTGCAAATAAATCAAAGGCATCCACAGCTCATGACCCCTTTTCTCTGCAGATTTGTCAGTGTGAAGCATCCTTTTTGAATTTGTTTTGCGAAAACCAGCCACAAGACAGAGTTCAATGGATTTCCGTTAAGACAGCCTGCTGTGTGTTTGCGGCAAGTGTTGTGAAGATGTGAGGGATAAAAACAGCTTGCAGTCATTTGAGAGAGCCTTGTGACTCGTTGGGGTACTTTATGATGTGGTTTCGCGTTAAAGAAGCCCTTGTCCTCTCGTTATGTTAACATTTGGTTGGAATGCTGTTTCCAATGTGCATCGTCACACAGTTGTTCTTATTTCAGAAATGTAATTAATTAAGCTCGAGCCCACAAAAGTTGCTTCTGGGCAAGTTGTTCTTTATGCACTTAGTATTTGTGGTGTTGCTATGGTTACAGAAGAAACTGTACTTTATTTTTAGGCAAAAAAGTTATTTACGTATCTACACCCTGTGCCCATTGGTAGTTAAGTACAGCTCTACACTATAAAACAGATGCTTTCAAATATGTTTGCATGCATTTGTTCACTTACTGTAGCATTTTTTAATTGATGTTGAATTTTACATAATTGTCAATAAAATAAGTACATTTATATTTTAAGTTTCATCTGTCAATCAGACTGCCAGAGCCAAAAGGCCAAAAAAAAGGTTTAACAAAACAGGAAATGTACCTAACTCCACAGATAAACTGACAAACTGATAACATGTGTAGAAAATTGTCCTGAATTCAAATGAACTGATCATCACAAATGATTGAAAAATGTAATCCAAAAATGTTAAAGTGGTCATATTTTCATCTTTTAGTGTAAATAAATATACTCCAGGATATTCTTCAAAGTACTTGAAATTAAATCCAACTCTAAAATATATCTTGTCAGTCATTTTGAAAGTCCTCTTTTGTTGTGTGTCACTGTGCTGACTGTTGGCAGAATTCTAAAAAGCTGGTGTGTTGAGGTCTCTCAGTCAGAGCCGGACGCAGGGACGAGGCCCAGCAGGTGACCAGGACAGAGCAGCCAATTAGAGGTGACCTTCCCCCCCACTTCTGAAGGGGAGAGGAGCTCCACTCTGCAGGGGGGGGGGGGCCTGGATCGACACACTCAAGAGCCACCCACTTTACCAACTGTGCCCCCGGCAGCCTTGTTGACCTTTGACCTCTCCCTCACCAGGTAGGATTATCATCAGTATCTGCTGATTACTCTGTCTCTGTCTCTCTCCAGCTGGGCATAAAGGGGCAGAGGTCTAAAAAGCTGTGAAAACTTTTGGTGGCTTCAACTGTAGTTCAGGTTTAACTGAAATGAAAAAGTTATATTTTAAGTGTGAATTCAGTCTTCATTGCTGACTCCTACAATTTGGAAAGACCCACTTAATCTGCAAAACATTAAATACGTTGTTCTTTAAAGGCCAATACACTGAGATAATGAGCCTACATTTGGCACAATATAATATACAGAGATGCATCGAAGCACTTTTATGCAATCTAGAAGAAGCGCAAGAAAACCAACATATCATTAAAAGCAAATTAAGAGAAGGTCATTTTTACTGAATGGCTCAACTCTCTTTTGGTAACAGTACGTTTCTGTATTTTGTTGAAAATACCCATTTTGTACTGAACACAGTGTTATAATGTGCTGCTACAGTACGATCCGCCAGAACAAACTAAATATTATACAGTATATGGCATGCCTTTAAAGTTTAAATTGATATCATGCAGTCTGACACATGATTGAAATCAAGATTTTATCGAACTAGCCTGGAACACCTCGACAAGATCGCTGAACTGTGTCGACGAATCAAAGTTTTGAAACCTTGTTGCATGTCATCATGTGTCACCGACCAGTCACCGTAGTAGTAATATGATGATCTGACTGTTCTATCTTCCAGCAACACTACAAGATTTTGAAGGAGACGTGGACTAATAGATTCATTGGGATCATAGCTGGACAATATCGGAGGCTATTGCTTTTCTGTGTGACAGCGATAGGCCTCTGGGGGCAAGGGTCTATTCCTGGGGTCCGAGTATAGCCAGCAGGCCGGGCCTCCCTTCTCCCTGGAAGTCAAGTGTTCAGCTTTTACCCGATGTCACCTCCTCATCATATCCCAACACCTTTGTCACCTTGGGTTTACTAACCATATCAGATCCGCTCCACCCACGCAACAACAAACAGCCATGCAGCGGCCACCACCCTTCATTAAATCTTATTAACCACATCAGGGAGACGGAAGCGCATCGGCCGCGACATCTGCTCAGAACAGGACCCCCGTCTCTGGCTGACTGATTCAGAGGAACAATCAACACTGCGTGGTGGTGAAGGGAGCGTTAGCATGCCGTAAGATCTTTTGACAGGACTTATCGGCCGTGCTTTATCGCGGCCTTACACTATGTGACAGTTGTACCATGCGCCTATAAAGATGGCATCTGATTGTCTATTGCAATTACACGAGTGTATGAGCAAGGATGCAGCTATGACGGACACAAGGAGGGAGGGGGCGCATGTGTTTTTCACAACACGTTCTTGCAGTAAAGTCGTTCCTGTTGACGTGCAGGACAGAAATGTAACTTTACCTCTCAAGGAGCAGGAAACATGGAGAGCCAGAACCTCATACAGGTTATAGACAAAACCCAAGGTTAGCAAGGTTAGCCAAACACGACTGAAGCTAGCTAACGTACACTTGTACAGATAACTACATGTAGGGCTAAGCTGGCAACAGAGATACAATGTGGGGACCCTAGCATGGGCTACTTGTGTTTTCTCAAACATGTTTTGATGCTAGTAGAGGTTGTAGAGAGGTAAAAAAGGAAGTATGTTCTCAGTTAATCTCTCCTATTAGTAACACACAGCTGGCTAAGATTGAATGAATCGATATAAAAATGGCAACGGTCGTAAAATAGTCCCATATTCAGTAATGGCACAAGGTGTATCTTCCCATAAACTAAATTAAAGAATGTAAACACAGTTATTGCTTAGAAAATAAAACCAAAGTTGTAATAAAATAGGATTCTCCTTTAACTTTTTGATTAGCTAGCGAATGCTTCTCTCACGGTCCTATGGAAATATATGCTGATCTTCTCTTTCGTCACCATCTGTGGAAGAGACATCATTATTTTAACTGAATCAAACATCTGTTTGATTGCTTACCTCAAACTGTGCCTCAGAGCGCTTTAGATCACTTACGTGAATCTGCAAATACCAGTTTACCATATGTATGCATTTATGCCGGCAAAACTTCCTGAGCTTTTTATTCCCTCTGTCTTTCTTTCTCTTGCAGCCTCACTTGGGATTGCATAAGGATCCCAGGTGTGCAGCGAGAACAGAGTTTTTACGAGATGCAACTACTCAGCTCATCAATCAGAGAGATGGGTGGCTGATTCGGCACGATGGTGCTTAAGTACATATGTGTGACCCGGGGCAAGGAGATAGCACAAGATTGCACCTTAAGTCTCTCTCACGCACACACACGGATAAATGTTGTTGAATTAGCCGCCTCAATTGCTCCTCACCCCTTCTGCTGATCAACCTCAGCTGCAGCTTCTTTGCATTTTCCAGTCTACGAGTGTGTGTGTGTGTGTGTGTGTGTGTGTGTGTGTGTGTGTGTGTGTGTGTGTGTGTGTGTGTGTGTGTGTGTGTGTGTGTGTGTGTGTGTGTGTGTGTGTGTGGTCATGCACCCATTCATGGGGTTATGGTTTTGGCCTGGGGGTAAGAGGTGAATAACGGGCGAAGGAGGCGAAAAAGCGAAGAAGAGGGGACCCACTCAGCTGAATGAGTTCAGAAAACGATCCTGTAGCAGTAGGTCGAAAATGTTAAAAAATATTATTAAATGTAAAACATTTTTTAACTTCACTATTAAAGTGCTTCCATGCTATGGTACGCTTATCCTTCAAGTGACTTCTCATTCGCGTCACATTGTGTGGCCGGCCCCGTCACAATCCTCATCCCTTTATTCAAATGTTCCACAAATTAGCCATACATTTATCCCCCCCCCCCTCTGCTCCATCCAACCCACAGGTCATGCCACTTAACTTCAGCCTGCCCCCCCGCTGTAATAGGTTCTGATAGGAGGCCTCCAGGGAAGTGGACTTCTTACTGAGAAGTGATACTAAAAGTAATTGCAGCTGAAACCCTGTGACAGGGGGGTGTACTTGAAAATAAAATGCAGCACAGGGAGGATGGCATTTGAAATAGGCATAGAGGATATTCTGAGGGGCTGTTGGGGGTTTTGGGGGGGTTGAGCAGCTAATAGAGAGACTCCTGGGTGGGCAGAGAGCAGAGAGCACTGCCCTCAGCCATTTACTGTAATTTGACCTCCATGAGAAAAACAGCAACAGTCTCCCAATTTGCATATTCCTCCATCTCATCTGCATACGTCACCATGGCGGTGATTTTTTTCCCCCTTCCTTTTTCATTATAACACTTTGGTTTTAATTTGAGATGACTAATTTATTTAAACCTGGAGTTAAATGCAGAGCACTCTCCCTTTGTAACGCGTCTCATTTCCCTAATGATTAGAAAAACAAGGGCCCGATGTCGACAATGTAATAGAACATAAACAAGGTTTCATATCATTAACTTTGAATATGAGTTGTTAACTTAATGACCCCCCTCACTTTATCATTCTTGTGTGAAAACCAGCTAGTTATTTTTTAATGAGGACGGGGCTGTGGTGACGGCTGACAGACGAATGCTGTGAGGAATGACCTGGCACGATACGTTCCCCATAAAAACTACAAGATTTGATTTCATTACAAAGAGAGAGGAGAATCCATCTGAAGACAATTTAGGTGAAGCGCTTAAGTTCCAGTAATTTAAATGTAAACTCTCCCTGAAGAGTCACCAGTTTGCCCTGGGCAGGGATTAATCCAACAACACACAAACAACACAGATACAAGGTATTTTTCTTAACAATGCTCTGTTTCTATTTTAAAGATTAATCCAACCATCATTTGTCTAAAAAAAAGCATCCAAACAACCCCACTTAAAGCCTGCAGTCATAGAGAATGGCCAGGCATGATAATCATTTATATTATACAGTATGGGTATGTTTTGGAAAGTCTTTATTTTGTGCGCTTGTTTGTAGGAAAGAAAAATGACTTTCAATGATTGTGTCAAGAATTTGAAACTCACTGGCCAACTGCTGCATAAAATGGGCATTATCTTGGATTATTGTTTCAGAAAGTAGCTCAAATTGTCAGATGAAAATATAAGGTCCATCTTTTGAGAGTCCATGATCCTTCTGTGGCTTATCTTCCACTATACTATTTTGAAGGGACGTGATTATGAAGCAGAAACACATTTCACTCTTTGAGTACGTGTGCTACGAGGGTGGCTTCACTGCTGACTGGTTATCTACTGGACTAAGGGCATAGAGCTACAATCTGGCAGAGACAGTCCCCCGCCAACTCTCTCACACTCACACACACACACACACACACACACACACACACACACACACACACACACACACACACACACACACACACACACACACACACACACACACACACACACACACACACACACACACACACACACACACACACACACACACACGCCATCAGTGCTTCTGACCTGAGTCATTCTGTGTCTGTAGATAGAAGCTTTTCGTCCGACAAATATCAAATACAGAGAAATACATGATAGAAATTAAAACGATGTATGGTGTTACATTCGTCTCGTAACATTTTAAATAATTTTAAAACACTTTCATTACCTTACTAGAGGATTTGCTCTTCACAAGTGTTTGCATGTTCACATCATATTGTATACATGGACATTTATTTGTGAATAAAATGAAGCCATTTTCAAAGATTGAGAGACATCCTTAACCCATTTCTTGCAGTTTAAAGTGTAGTAAAGGCAGCAATCTAAACCGTTAAAATCAATTCATATGTTTTCTCACAAAATAATACAACAGTTCAAATATAAAAGAACTTCAGCTCAAGGGTAGATTTAGTGTTTTGAGTACGCAGGCGTGTGTGTTTAACAGTGACAGGCATGGATAAGCAGAAGACAAACAGATCGCTGAAAGGTTAAAGACAAGCTAATTTTCCAATTTGCAGAGTGTGTGCTGTTAAGGGCCGCTTTTATTTCCACTGGCTGTATCCCATGAAATGAATTACAGCCTCCCTGTAGTACAATAGCCAGTGGGCCTTGTTGTCAGAGTGAAGGGCCAGGGGCCTCCATTCAGAGCCTCAAATCCAACAGTTGCATGTCAGAAGTGACAGTGAAAAGCGTGGTAGTAGAGTAGAAATACATTACTGATGTTTAAACTTATTAAAGGAAGTGTATGTCCATTACAAAATGGTTAAGATCCTGCCTGAAGTGAGTGACCCAGAGGGATAGTCACAGATGTACACACTGTGTGTTTTGAGCACAGCGTTAACAGCATTTGATCTCCATAAAAAAGCAAAACACACTCCTCATTCAGGCAACATTTAACAGCACATGACACACAGCTGATCGCGGGCCTCTCGGAAAAAACACCCGCAAACAAGGCTGGTGTGAAATTGACATTTGGACAGGAACACACAAAGTCATCTCTGTACCTCCTGATCCTCTAATGGTGTGTACACACACACACACACACACACACACACACACACACACACACACACACACACACACACACACACACACACACACACACACACACACACACACACACACACACACACACACACACACACACACACACACACACACACACACACACACACACACACACACACACACACACACACACACACACACACACACACACACACACACGGTGGAGTATCAATTCATCTCAAAGATGCCTCAGCATTTAACTAAATTTGACCTATTCGAAAAACACGAGTCTTTGAAGTGAAATCCTGAAGAAACACACACACACACACACACACACACACACACTGCCTGCCTCAGGGTGTAGGTGGGAGGCTGCGATAAAGATGCTGTTGAGGATAGGACCAACAATAGACTCCACTGTGTGGCATTTAGCTCCAGGATCAGCTTCACACATGCTCACAGAACACAGAAAAACATATGTTCGGTTAACGCACACACTACATACACTGTACTTCCTCACAGAGATATATATATATTATGTCCATGGACACTCAGGTCATACCCAGAGGGGGGGAAACTTTGCATTCTTTACGGCGCTGGCGGTCTCCCCTTGTGACTTTCACGGCTGTCATGCTCCTCTGTACAGCCTTCATTCATCGTCTAACCCCAGGGACGGGAGCATGTGATGACGCCTCACACACACATGTACGTACACAGATGTATAGATACAAGTCAAATGTTAAGACCAAGTGCTGACATGGTGTTAATGTGGTGTGTTATTTGTCTTAATGTCATGTTACACTGTTCTGCAGTTGCAATGCTAATGACATGCCAATCATACTTGTGTTTCAGGGTAAACTGTCTCAGCATTTTTATCGATATTGTTGTTATGGTATGATTAAGTCTATATTTAAGAGTTCATGTTATCATTAATACATGATACACTCTCTCCACTCTTAATGATCTGTGTGTTAAAATGTCAATTAGGCTGTTTAATCTGAAAAATATCAATCATGTATGACTGAACGTTTGTAGTTACTGTGAATGTCATCAAATTAAAGGATCTCTGCACGCTTTCAAAACTAGTACATTCTTCATTATTAGGATAAGTCTAAAGTATTTTCTTATATATCCCCTCAACAGCTAATGTGTCACCGCTGTATGCAATGCTTCAGTGGTGAACAGGAAGACACAAATGGAAACGTCCCCTCTCCATAGAAGTGTTGAATAGCTTAGATTACTTTTTGTATCCATGTAGCCAGGAGTGGTATGCACCCCGCCAGTTGGCTTTTGTGCTTTTTATAGGTGACACAGTGTGATAGACCCTGCCCTCAAACCCTCCATTACAATCATATTGGTCTCCTCTCAACTGTGTTCCTATGGGGCACCGTCACTGCCAAGACTGGCTGAAGTTTAGTCAAAGACATTAAGAGAGCTCCTCCAGGGACAAAACATCAGCAGAGAAGAGAAGAGAAGAGAAGAGAAGAGAAGAGGAGAGAAGAACCATGAGGTCGATGCAGTGCCTTAAAGCTGCAATCCATAACTTGCCGCACGTTCAAAGATGACAGTTTTTAGCACTGCATTTGTGAAGCTGTTTCAACATGTTGTATGCAATTAAAAATAAAACCAGACAATATACATTTTCATATTTTATTTACTGTCCACCATTCAAGTGTTTTAACTGTACTCTCACTCTGATTTCTAATTAAATCAATCATTGATTCCAGAGTGTCCTATTGATCACAGCAAAAGCTTTACAGACAAAATATGAAGGGACAATTATATATATATATATATATATATATATATATACATTTTATCTGAGTATTCTGTTGTTCAATCTGATGTATGCTTCTGTATTATATTTAATTTAATTATTTATTTTTTGGCCCTAGTCGGCAAAATAAGTTTCAAACTTAAATTGGACTAAGCTGGTTAAGTACGGAAAATAAATATATATCCATGAATTCCCAGAGTTATGTACATCTCAATTTGTAACCCTTCAGAGAGAAAAATGATGGGGATACCAGGTGAACATTATTTAAATAGCACAATTTACATTATGTTTCAAGTTATAATGTCCTTATTTATAAAAAATGCAAAAAGTGACAAAGAAAAAATATATATATATATTTCTCCAAAGACATATTGAGAAACATTTTGCAGAGGAATGTCACTTTTGGAGCCTGGAGATGTTCTGCAAGTAAAGAACAATCACACACCCCCACCCATACAAACACAAAGAGTGACAGCGTCTCCCTGAAGGAGGAGTGCTGCCATCTCTCGCCACGGTGGTCATCAGCGCTAAACTCCTGTCAGGTTCCATCTTAAACCCTCACACTCACCCACCCACCCACCCACCCACACACACACACACACACACACACACACACACACACACACACACACACACACACACACACACACACAACACACACACACACACACACACACACACACACACACACACACACACACACACACACACACACACACACACACACACACACACACACACACACACACACACACACACACACACACACACACACACACACACACACACAGGTCTGTCTCAGGGCAGGCTGTAGAGGGGTCAACATGTTGTCACACACACCAGGGAGCAGTGTTGTTGTTGGCAGTCCGATCCTCCTCACTATTGTCCATGTCACCTCACACTCAGTGAACCTGCTGTGGCTATTAGAGTCCGACACGGTGGGTCCAGGAGGACTTAAAAAAGACTTGGCTGCCATCTTTTATTTATCTACTTCTTAGAATAAGTGAGCAGTTCTTCCTCCTGAATAGATCACAGGCAGTGCACAATATACAGTTATTAATGAATGAGACAGAAATGAACAAAGCCGCTTTTGTACCAATTAATGTTTGAGCTAGGTACATCACAGGCAGTGGTGCTTACATAATGAGATACAATGAAAATAACAATAGGCTGTTCATGTTGAAGTAATCTTCGTTCTACATTACTTTTTGAGTCTATCGTTTTCTCGGAAGATTCCTGGAAATAGCTTAATGTACTAGTTATAGTGAAAGTATTTTATTTTATTTTTAAGAAAATGCTACATTTAAAACCAAATTTTGCATCTCATGTGACCTTTCTTAAGGACATTTTGGATTTTTAAATACTTTATTTTGGAAAGGATTTCCTGAGGGTTCTAAAAACATAATTTAATTTCTTTCCTCCCTCGTAAAATTATACCTAAAATGCCCTTAAACAGTCACATGAAATGTGTTTTTGTGAGGCCCAAAGGACAGAGTTTAGGCAGTCAATGTGCTGTGTGTAAATTATTGGTCCATTAATGTTAAGGTTTAATAAGGTTATATCCTTGTAAATTCCTAATTCACTTTTAGTCTACAGCAAATATAATTTTTGTCATTTACACAGTTGCTTAATCTTTTGAAAATATAAATTACATTTCTTATTTCCGTTGGTAAGCACCGCACAAGTTCTTACTAGATTTCTTTAATTTCTTTACGTATTTTATGTATTTAGGTTCATTTAGTGTGTGATGTCTTCCTTAGTGTTGCTGTACTACTCAGAAACTAAATGAACTATTTTTCAGTTTTTCAGCACAGCAGCTACGCCGTCTACTTTCAACAAGATTGACAACTTAATCCTCAGGGCGCTTTCAATCATGCACTTTTCACACAGTCAACAGTTGTTTCAAATCTCACTCCTCAGACAGCCTTTCCTTGATCATTTCCTGTGATGTAAATGTTCACTGAGGAAACATTAAATGTTTTGTTTCATGTCATTTTTGATCATGTGCCTGACATTCACAGCTGTCTAACAACTGGGACAAGAAGAGGTACAAAAAAAAAGATCTTGGTGGAAAAAATGCCTTTCCACTTAAACATGGTACATCTCTCCCAGGTGACTGCTTAGCATTGGCAGTAATTGAAAACTTGCCCCTGGCACTGTGTGTGTGTGTGTGTGTGTGTGTGTGTGTGTGTGTGTGTGTGTGTGTGTGTGTGTGTGTGTGTGTGTGTGTGTGTGTATATGTGTGTGTGTGTGTGTGTGTGTGTGTGAATGAGCATGTGGGCATGCAATAACTGCCTTTTTTCCCCTGTGTTTGAATGTAGCTGTGTGCACATGTGTAGGTGTGTGTGTGCATGTGTCCTTTGTCTCCATCACTAAGCACACTGATGAGCCCACCTTTTGCGATGTATGTTGTTGGGAGTTTAAACATTTTTCCCAACAGGAGGATGAATTAATAACATGTTTTAACACCACCCTCCCTCCCCCCCTCTTTTTGCTCTTCTACTACGAGGGGCCAAATCTCTTCAGCATTTCCAGCCCTGTGAGCTAATTTGACAGCTCACGGGGGTGACGCTGATTCCACTTCGCAGAGACAGGTACCCTAGGGCTAGCCAGCTGGATCGCAGCGGATGCTTACAGATTTGGCTTTAGCTTCATGCTGGGTGTCATCTGTCTCTTTGGTCTGGCGCGGGATAATTTTTGTGTGTGTGTGTGCGTGCGTGCGTGTGTGTGTGTGTGACCGCCCTGACATCATGTGCCTGAGCAGTTTGTGCCTGGCAGGCCTTGTCTGTCCAGGTTGGCCATCAAACACAGCCAGCATGGCCCTAATCTGACGAGGCACCGCTCCAAACATGCCACAGCAGCCCGAGAAGTGTGTGTGTGTGTGTGTGTGTTTGAGTTTGTGTGCTTGTGTGTGTGTGACCCCAGGGCAGACCCCCTTTTTTTCCTACTCTTTGCCTTTCTGCTCTGCTCTGTCCCACGTCGAATATCGACGCACACACACACTCACCCAAGCACTAACTGAAGAAAAACTTCAAAAACCATCAAGTTGAGCTCAGTCGACGCTTCCGCTCAACCTCATCGTCTCAACTCCTCCTCTGCTCAGTGTGTGTGTGTATGGGTTATTTCAATGCACATGTGTGTGTATTTGAAAGCTGCAGCCAGGAGAAGCAATGTTGCCAAATGTAGAGATTTCCTCTTTCAGTCCTGCCTCCATCTTACGTCTGTCACTTTGATTGTGGGCACTTTGCGGGACGCTCTGCCTCCACAGGTCTGTAGACTCCCCCAGCCTGTTGCCCTCAGTCCACTTCGACACTGGCTCTTGGAGAAAGAGGCGATCCCTCCCTGTGTCAGGACGGGAGAGGACAGGGGGACAGACCCCCATGGGAGAAATGACAGTGCAGTTCCCCGTTTATCTAAAGGACGAGCCCTGAAATGGCAGCAGGGGCCCACATCGAACTCTAATCATAGCCGACACACTGGTCTCCCCCCACACACACACACTTCCAGTCCTCCCTCAAAGCCTCAGTACCAATCTCAAGCTCTGAGGGAAATGGTCACCATCATAGCAAGATGACAAGGTTTTGCTGTGAAAGAGAAATATTCTCCCTTCCCTGAAAAGCGCAGGATGATGAGTACATATGTTGATTTTCAGGCTGTGAGCCATGTACCGCCACTGTGTCTTCCCATCAGGCCTTGGGACAGAGTGACAGCAGGATAGTGTCACGCTGCACGGTGACTTGAAAAGTGTCACCGCATAAGGGCCTTCAGTGTGTTTATTTGGGTCTTTACCTTCCTGCTGCACTCCATTCTTGTTTTTTTTAACTGACTATCTTTTATTCTATTTTCTGCTCTCACCCCCTCCACCTCTCCTCCGTGGTGGACGGCTCTGAAGCACCCCGCCTCCAGCAGGCAGAGGGACAAGGAGGTGGTGGCGCCGGGACAAACGACCTGCTTGCAGCCCAGGGACTGAGAGACTGTAAATGATATGAGAGAGTGGATGTGATGAGAGAAGGGCAGGAGTGGGTAGGTGGGTTTCTGGACAGAAGGTCCTCTCCTGCCGCTCCTCCACCCCCACCTCCCCTCAGGCCCAGAGGCCTTGGCATCCAGTGAGCAACACCCCCTCCTTTCGTTCTCCTTACCCCTCTCCCATCACCACCCCCCCACCTGTTCAGAGCCACGGTGCAGTGAGTGGCGTTCAGCGTGTTGTGAACACAAAGCAGCGGCCCGCGGCCCTCTGCCTGGACCTCGGTGCTCGAGACCCAGCCGAGCTGAGAGGGAGACGCAGAGGAAACATGAGAGAGAGAATGGAGAGCAGTAAAATGCAGAATAATTATACCCAGTGGGTAATGCGAGCACCGTCGTTACAGGGGCAGTGTGGTCGGGCCGGGAGGAGAGGCACACTGAGGCGAGAGCGTCACCGGGGCAACTTGCAGGGCCACTGGGCATGTTTGGTAGAAACCACAATCACAGACCTCCCACTGCACGGCTGAAGACCGTGTGTGGAAGTGCTGCAGGAGATCATCTGGATACTGGAGAGCATGTAGGGGGGGGGGGGGGGGGGAGAATACTGCTGCTCTGGTCCGGCACACTGTGTACAGATCATATGTGGAAGAGTGATAAAAAGAGGGGGGTGAAATATTGTATCTTATGAGAAGGAAAATACATACATCTGTATTGTGTTGACTCACTATGCCTATATTTATATAATTCACAATAGCAATCTTTAATGGATTTGCTTTCAAAATAAGAGTCTCTATAACTGTTAATACAAAAATATCCTAAATACCCAGTATGTGATCATATATGATATAATATATTAGATATTTTTGTATCATATTATGATATAAAATTATTGCTTCAGTGTTGAAAATAAAAACATAATGCAATAAAGAATTTATGATGAATGTATTTCTTTATTTCAGATATATTAATATTTTCCAACAAATCCAACATCAAACATTTAAACACTCATTGGCGGAGCTAAATAGTATTTATATGATCATGCGTGTAAACAACTTGACAATATATAAAATATACACGGTAATAAAATAATGTGAATACTTTTATTCATTAACTATAGTAAAATACTAATCAGATTTAAATGATACTTAATGTACAGCTGCTGTAATCGTATAATTGAATGAGACAAAGGCATATTTATCTAACATATAATTTGTAATGCTCTTTTATAACTTTGAGCATTGTCTTTCTTTTGTAGTGACAGTTTTGGAGAGTGTCCCAGAAAGGCTTTATGTTCAGCGCAGCGGTGTCAAATAAAAAGCAGAATTCCCTTAATAGACCTGTGGGACAGAAACACAGAGAAACACAAGATCTGCTCTCATGCAACGAGCTCCGCATGCAGGCTGCAGCCGGGCATCAGGACGCTGCAGATCGAGATGCAGGAGGACAGATACTTCCTCGTTAAGTTGATGTGGGATCCGCTCTCCAAAAAATGTAATGCTTTGGAAAACTCAACTTTGGATAAGTTTGAAAGTAGACCCAGTTTTTCTCCCTCTATGAAAGTTAAAATGCATTATATCCAACACAGTGAAATAAGAAAAACGCAATTTAAATCTTTATATCATTTCAAAATAAAACATTCACATTCAAATGTCTTTCTGACTTAATAATGTAACAATTTATTAGAGACAATTTATATATGTATTTAATGACTGGTCTACAAAAAATATATTTCTGTTTCATTATTTAAACTGCTTTTACACATTTTGTATTAATCTAGAAAGTATTTTTAATAAAATATACAGTATATTAAAAATAATTCATGATGTTATTATAATATTTCTACATTTTAAAATGAATTATTGTGAAGCCCAAATTAGATTTGGATGTTCCCCTGCCTTGCTTTACACATGGTAATGAGTGCTTCATTTACCTAGCCTCTCTACCATTCTCAGGGTTGATCTAAATGTTTTTAATTTCCCCCTGCAGAGTCATGAATAAACAAAACAACAGGATGCACGTTCCTGTTTCAGAGGCCTTTGCAGGGTCTGACATGTTGTGTCCTCTCGAGCTTCTTCAGACGACATGAGGCTGCAGTGAAGAGCTCTCTTTATCCCTCGGCTGTTGATCAATCATTTAATCTCCCTAATAGGCCCAAATCAAAACTAATGGTGCATCTAAGAAGTGTTTAACTAAACAGTGTGGACAGTGGGGGATTTAAGTAGTGCCTTAATGATTTTCTCTTAACTACGCATGACAGTCCTAATGAATTTAGAGCTCACAAACAAACTTTTGACAACTAATATGCAACGTTCGCCCCAAACAATGCCTTTTCTCTCTCGGACTGAATATCTGCACATACTTTGTTCTTGCCACAAGTGCTGTGTTAAAACATTAATGCCAATATATTAGCATTTCATAAAGTGCAATAAAAGCTAATTCAGTCACCAGGGCTTAGCTTGCCTTGGACTTTCTAAACTAATGTGAGTCATTTGGTGCCATCTTGTGGTGACTGGTGGTTTCAAAGACACATACTTAAAGGGCCCATGTCATGGCCATTTCTACTGATCATAATTCCATTGTTGAGGTCTACTAGAATAGATTTATACTGTGCAATTTTCCAAACTCACATTGGTTTCTCATACAGCATCTCTGTAAAGTATGTGTATTCACCGGTATTCACTCTCTGTCCTAAACGGCTTGTTGGAGCTCCTGCCCCCCCCCGGTCGGCGATACAGCGAGAACAAGCGAAACTCATCCTGAGCACACACAAACACTCACAGCCGAAGTAAAAACAATAAGTGTGGCTTGATATTGAGTAAGAAAAAGGTTTATAACGCTGTGAGAATGGGTCTGCGGAGAGCATTTCTCCGCGATCCCAACTTAGTAGCCCGAAAAACGTTTACCCATTTAAACAGTCGTGGTAGATACCTTTTTTTGTTTTAAACATCATAAATACACAAACAACAATGAATACTTACAGGTTGTGTACCCAAATCTCCCGCTGGTCCAAACAAAGTAGGAACAGCATCGTTCTTCAGTGCCCTACGCTGTACATATCCGGCATGAATCGCTGAAAGGTTTGTGAAGCTTTGTTTCGTGAAATGCTGGCAGAGGGTGTGGCCTCTGGGTATTCACACGTCACAGTACCCAGGAAGTAAACAATGGAAAATGAGAAATCTCCAACGAGGCGTTTTGGGGCAGCATAGACTGTGTTAGAGTTTTACTCGCTACAGGGTGTACTTTGAGGGTTTTTGACTCTGCAGACCATTTACATGCATAAAAACCTTCATAATAACACACAAGGGGACGGGTAATAACCGGAAAAGCATGACATGGGCCCTTTAATATACATGTGTATCCAAGGACGGCCCTGACCTGTTTGCTGCCTAGGCGATATTTAAGCTAGATATTTTTGTATAACTATATTAAATAGATAAAGGTGTATTTTACTTGTTTACTTTAATGGTGACCAAAACGTTTGAGACCCACAGAGATAACTTAGACTAAAGTTAACTATCTAAACACTCAGAGAGTCTTTTACCTCACCTGAGCTGAGGTTATCAGAGGAGAGTATCTCCTCCACATTGTTCTAGAAACAGCTTCTTGTATCCGTTAGCGCAGCTAGCTAGCACTAGAAGCTAACAACAACATTCACCGCAACCCGTGGCGTCTGTCGTTTTCCAACCCAGTTTAGATTTGACCACACCCACTTCCGCATTAACGTAACTCTGCGTGACCGCGTCATTGAAGTATAAAGAGAACGTCCCAATGTTAACAAAGCTGAAGTAAAATCTACTCTAGCTTGGAACAAAACTATATGGATTGTCAATCAGTCAGTAAAAGTGAAAAACCCTTCAGCAGTATGCAGCAAGAGGTACACGTTGTATCCTCTTGACAGTGTTGGAGAGTAACAAAGTACATGTACTTAAATACTGTACCTCACAAAAAATGAAATACAAGCTATTAAGCTACATATTGGTTTCTAGTTTATTCTTTTTTAATTAATTAGTTACATTTTATTTTATAGAAAATCATTTGAAAAAAATATATACACTTTTCCACCAGGGAAGAATCAATTCCTCCTTCTATTTAGCATACCTAAAAGGGGATTTGAACCCACATTGATTCCACACTCTACATTGTCAGTTAGTGTCTTTGCCACCATCCTGTCCCAAGTCAGACAGACTAAGATACAGAGAAATAAACTACATTTCAGCTGATGTAAGTCAATTCACAAGTAAGAAACATCTGCTTAAAGTGGGATTTGAACCTATAACCTTCAGACTGCAAAGCACTTTCTCTTCCAGACCAGCTATGAGAAGACAGAAGAAGACTGTGACACCTTGAACATGTTTCAGTTCGGAGTTCCCTTAACAAGTGAAAAGTAAAGCATGAAACATAGAGCCTTCTGGTAGCTCATGTTGTAGTGAAACAGCTTTGCAGTTCATATCCCACCTGAACCCCAGCTGAGTTTTTCTTCATGTCAACTCTAAAAGGACTGTTTCAGTAGGTGTCTCTAATTGTGGACAACCTGTCTAAAATCTTTTAGGATGTAGAGGAGAAAACATTTTTAAACAACTCTTCTAACTTGTGATCTTACATATCTCAGCTCAAATGTAGGTCCTTCCTCTCTCTGGCTCTCTGGCTCTCTGCACCCCTGCAGCTGGGATGGTGCAGTGGCAGGGACCGACAGCGCTGAGAGGACACGATGCAGGTTCAAGAACTGCCGCAGGTATGCCACACAAGAATGAGTGTGTGAATTAACTGTGCAAGGTTTCAAGGGTCTGCTTCAAATAACAAATACAGGGGAAACAATGTCGTCAAACAAACTTGCGTATTTCCGAATTTCAACTTGCGAATTTCCGTATTTCCACTTGCGAATTTTCATCATCGAATTTCTGAATTTCAACGTGGGAACTTGCGAATTTCAACTTGCGTATTTCCAATTTCAACGTGGGAACTTGAGCATTTCTGAATTTCCATCATTGACTTTAAACTTGCTAATTTCTGAATTTCAACGTGGGAAGTTACGAATTTCTGTTTTCCACCATCAAATTTAAACAGTAGCCTAATTTTATTATTTATTTGAACATGATTTTTTTTTCACTTGTGAAGAGACTCTTTGTAATTACTACAAGGTAACATTTACATTTAAATATTGTGTTGCTCATTTAAAGGAATTTGGTTAAAGTACAATGCAGGAGTCAATTACAGAGGCTACTTATTTATATTTATTTATTGATTTATGGAACAGTGATTTAAATTACACGGTTAGGGAACATTTGGGATTGACTAATTGCTTTTAGGTTAAATGCATTTGAAAAAAGCAACGTTCTTTTTTATACAATGTTCATGAATAGACAAGTGAAGTGGAGAACTAATGTAAAGGTTCTAATGTCACTTTATTTCATACACAGATCAAGACTGACATCTGCTGGCCAAACCCTCAGTCTACACTACTGTTTCTCATCCAACAAACATGGGCATACCTCATCCACTCATTTGTGTATGGATTAAACAAACTAGAACTCCAAGCTTATTTTTGAAGCAAATAACCCACAAGTTTGTATTTAATAGGCAGATATGAAACGGTTATCTATTAACATACTTTTGGCAATAAATAGTTTTAGTTTGAGATACTTGGAGGCTCCAGTTGTTAAACCTAACTTTATGTCCAGCAGCTCTGGTAGTCTGTTTTAAACATCCTTTTGTGATCTTCTCTGGTCTCAAGTAAAGAACCTACTGTTGCATACTTTTGTCCACTAACCTAGAACAGAAAAAAATGCAAAAAAACACATGCTACAAGCTGCAAGTTCAAACTCACAAATGTGCAAGTTCCCAAATTAAAAATGTGCTGATGGAAACGCATAAATGTGCAAGTTGAAATGCAGAAATTTGGCAAGTTAAAATTCAGAAATCCCAAGTCGAATTCTATATTAGTTAGTTATTTGAGTCTGACCAATGAAACCACCCTCAGTATTGATAGCAGACACTAATTTTTGCATAATGACAACAGAGACACATTTTAGTGTGCCATACCTTCGGCTGGGATTGAACACGCATTGTTTCCTCTCAGCGCTGATGTTCTGTATCCCTGCCACTGCACCATCTCTCCCTCAGGTGAACAAGGACAACAACAGAGAGAAAGAAGCTTAATTTCACCTGAGATATAGATATTCAAAAATTCCAAGTTGTATATAGAACCAGGTTTAAAGTTTTCAGTGTGTTTATTCAGCAGCCCAATGAAAGCATAAACATATTGATTGAAATACTAATTTTAGTGAGTGATGCCAGTCAGTGTCATTGCCACTACACCATCCCCACAACAGGTTGATTCCTAACCAGAGATGAAAACCAACTTAACTTCAGCTGAGATTCATTTCACAAGTTAAACATTGATACAACATTTGTACATGTTTGATTGAGCACATTATTTGAAATGACAACATATTGATCACAATAATTGTTTTTTTTGAGTGATGCAGCTGAGGTGAGGATTGAATCCACACTGATTCAACTTTGCAATGCGAAACAGAGTCACTACCACTGAACCATCCTAACCACAGGATTAACACAGACAACACTATGCTACATTTCTGCTGACACAAGTCCTTATTGATTTGTAGCCACAACATTCAGACTGCAAAGCTCTTACAAAGAAGAAGAAGAGTTTGTGTTTTTACATGCTTCAGTTTTCACTCATTAAGAATTGTTCAAAGTTGTTCATATGTTGGAATTTGGTTCAGGTACTATGCAGGTTAGGGAGCCTATTAAAAAAGAACTAAAAGATTAATTAAATGTGCTGCTGTAGAAGAATAAACATCAGCTACTTGCATCTTGGCAACCTAAAAGCTAGTAAAATAGCCTACTATTTTTTAAAGTTTCATTTAGGGTCTATATTTAAAAAGAAACGACCTTTATGATGTGATTTTTATTGGAAAAAATGTGTGTAGAATTAATTGAAGTCGTACGTTTTTTTTTTTTTTGCACAGAACAAGACTGCCATCTGCTGTCCAAAACATAGACTACTGTGTCTCATACAGCAAACAC
Source organism: Trematomus bernacchii (assembly GCF_902827165.1). Lineage (NCBI taxonomy): Eukaryota > Metazoa > Chordata > Actinopteri > Perciformes > Nototheniidae > Trematomus > Trematomus bernacchii. The sequence goes on along the minus strand of NW_022987616.1, from coordinate 3,354,267 downwards.
ACACATTTGAGACTTACAGAGTAAAAAGCACGTCATTGTAGCTTAACTCAAATCAAGACTGCAGAAGAAAGTTGTTCAAGTTGTTTTAAAAAACAAAAACTCATTACGTGTGAGGAACTCTTACCAGAGCTGAATGTGACACCCCTCTCTCGGCCCATTGGTTCAGTCCAGTGGCCTCGAACCCGGAAGCAGTAGTCAATATTTACATTGCTGTCAGCTGACTTTTTTTCACCTGACTGCAATTTACAAAAACTATACAGACTTTTTTTATATTGTAGCTGTTATGTATCACCATTTAATTAACATATAGGCTATGTTAATGACTGATATGTAACTCTTTCGTTTTCACCCTTAGTAGCTAGTTCGCTTATCATTTGGAACACTTAACAAAGTGGTTAGCATTTAGCTGGTGGAGCTAGCTGCTAAACAAGAGACACAGCTTTGATTTGACACCTTACATTAACGTGTCTCAAAAATGGATAAGATTGCTAAAGGTGAGTGAATTTCACAGCAGAAAAATACTTATCATTGTCTGCATGTAAGCGTGGTTTCTTCAGCTTACTGCCATTAACGTTGGTGAATTGGTGATAGACATCAGGAATGGTTTCCTTTTATGGTGTACAAACATGTTGAATAATAAATATGCAAAACTTTATTTGAATTAGAATATAATGATAAGAATATACCCTTCAATTACTGGTATAATGTGTTTAATTTTACATCATAATTGATAAAAAAAAAAACTTATAAACAAGTTTAGACCTTATAATTTGCAACTGTCTTCATCATTCAAATTGTTAATTTTAGAGAAAAATGTTTTTAAATTAGCCATTCACAGTTTCATTGCACCAACTGTGTGCAAAATGTCTGCATGTTAAAAAAGATGACGCTAATGTGTATTGTTTTTTTAAATCCTGTGTGTCCTACTGTATATGCTTAAATTAAATTAATCCGAGCTGTTTTGGTGCTGCAGATGTAGGGGACATCCAGTCCCGGCTGTTGGACCACCGCCCGGTCATCAATGCAGAGATTCGCTACTTTGTGAGAGAGTTTGAGGTACTGGTCATGTCACAAAATATATGTGTTATTCATAAAGCTGCAGGCAAAAAAATATCATTAGACCCACCACATCAGAACGTCAAATATGAACAGAGGTATGGCCTTACAGAAAAATAAATTGTCGGTGGGCAGGGGACACAATATACTGGCACTAATATGACACATTATGTTTAAACATGAATCACAGTAAGTATACAGTACATCTGTATTTACCTTAAATATGAGCAATTTAATCAAGAACTGCATTTTATTTTCCAATTAAGAGGATTACCTGGTGAATAGACAATAAATGGATACACATTTCTTACACATGTAATGTAATGCAAAATGTTAATGTTATTATGTATGGCTAACACTTTCCTCTGTTGTTTCTTAGGAGAAGCGTGGACACAGGGAGAGCAGACTGCTGGAGAACCTCAATAAAATAGTTACGGAAACAAATGAGCAGATGCTGCCTACAGATCTGGAGGGCATACTGTCCAATGTGTTTACGCGGTGTGAGTCTCATCTCTCAGATTCACACTTCATCTTGTAAATTGTGCTAACATTGTGTCAATTGAATGACTCAGCTGACTTATAATCATCCAATCTGTTCTATTTCATATTTAACTTCATATATTTGGGTTTTGGACTGACATGACAAGACATTTAAACACATCTCTTTGGACTTTGAGAAATTTGGATGGATACATTTTCTGACAATTCTAGAAAAAACAATCAACGATTAATGTAGATAAATATGCAGATTATAATGACTATAATGAAAATATGTGTTAGCTTAAGCCACAGGGCAGAGAGATACTCAGTTAAAATGATGTTAACTTGCAAATGAATAGTTTAATGTAATGGTAATTAATTGTTTTGAATCCCTCTGACACAAGAAACCTTCTTAGACAATCACAATAAACACATTTCAATATATACATATATATGTTGTTTAGAGTTAGAGTAAATGACAATGTGGAATATAAATATTAAAATACTTGTTTGCTTTTATTCCACAGTGGATGCTGCAAATCACATGGCGGAGAGAGTCCAGCAGAGGGAGCTAGAGGCCCAGCAGGTAAAAACAACTCCAGGCAAAAGAATCATAGCAGGTGTTCACATTTACATAGCCATGAAGAATAGATTGGATTGAAGATTCCCACCACATTTATGATATTGTGTTCTCTGTGATTGCACCTGTAGGCGACACAGAGCCCCATACACTGCCTGACGTTATTCAGCATATACAGAGATATAAAAGAAGGGCAATTTAGCTAAACATCATTAACTCTCCTCTTCTTTTTCCCTTCCAGAGCACCCAGCTGCAGGGGAGCATGGAGCGTCTGAAGGAGGAGTGGGCAGAGTTTCTGAAGGAGCAGCAGAGATTAAAGGAGGAGGTGGACGAGGAGCACGCCAAGGCAGTCGGACAACTGAGCACCTCGTACAACGAAAAGAAGAAGGACTTGACCAAGTTCTCACCTCACTAATCAGTTCACTCTTTTATTCCATGCTGGTGTTTGTTATGGACGTCTGTTCTGCACGTGCTAAGAACTATCGGCTTTGATTGATGAACCTGTTGGTTGGCATAACATTTGGAGGTTTTGCTCCTGCACAAGACTCAACATTTTCCAAATCGTAAATATGAAAGTGTGATTAACAATGTAGCATTTCACAGGCCATCAAACTTGCACATTTCTGTCTGTAGCACATGGAATTTTCACGGCACCTAAAAGGTCTGGAATATGTCATTTTTAAACAAGCAATCATTTGATTGTTCCTTGGCCGTGAAGTTTTCAACATTTCAAGATTTTTAATGGATGCCCGTCTGAAGGGTGCTGATGATACATTTGCGTAGGCCTCAAGTTAAAAGGAACCTGGAGTTTGGCACCAAGGTGAGATATTGTAGGCACTGGAAGCCAGATAATTAAATGTTAGAACAGTCTTTCTGAGCAGGTGTGTTTAAAGCACAGGTTAAGTGTTGTAGAAACGTTCTCAAACAAAACTGTTTCCAGAACAAATCATCCCTCACATGCTCTCCCATGTTTCAAACACTTCACCTCTGACATGAGCTTCATGTAAACCAACTGTCTATGAAGTAACTTTTATAATAAAGCTATTTTGATGATCAGAAGCAGCTGTTTGTTGTTTGTTTAGCCAGCTCAAATCCGATTTGAATTAATCACATAACACATGTTTGTATGGCTGTTGCAACTAAAAGATAATAAACTATTTTTTATTTTCTTCTGGTTGTAATTTCTTGCTGTTCATGTCAACAATACAAAGAGTGCTTCACAAAATAATAAGTAAAAAAACAAATAAAAACGTTTTGTTTATCGGATGAATTGCACACAGGCATGTTTCACAGCGGAAAGTCAACATAATTCTCAATTCCTCTATTTTTGTAACAGAGACAAGGGGATGGAAATTCTGTTTCTCACCATCCCAGAGAATATGAATATTTAAAAAGAAATATATACATGTGTATATATACATACATACATACAAGCCTTTACACCCACATTAATATATATATATTGTTGTCACGGTTATGCAGCAAACACAATAATGTATTAAAGTTGTAATATGAAATTGTCTGCGGGGGTCTTGACTCTGACACTCAGAGCCTCTGAGGGTCTTCACAGCACTTTTAATGAAGTGTTTTGTTTCCTCCAGACAATGGAGGGTTGTTGGACAGGTTAATGGATGGGTGGGCACACTGGGCACATTCCTGGCATGGCTGACAGCAGAGTTCATCTCAGGAAATGTAATAGAACAAATATTTTAGATCCCCCCCCCCCCTCCTCCACATCTCTACCGCACAATTGTTTAGCCTCAGCTGTCCAAAGTCTCATCTGGAGAAGGGGGCTTGGATTCCACCTCATCCATCAGATTAAGTTAAACAGAGTTTCTTTAACAAAACAAGAATAAAACAAAACAAGCCCGGCAGTGGAGTCCCTCCATCGTGTGTCACAGAGATGAAGTCAACTCAGTTCTGTATCCCCTTTCACAGAAGCTGCAGCTTTTTTCCATTTGGCAAGCAATGACCCCCCCTCCCCCCCTGCTCTCGTGCAAAACCACCCTGGGGTTGCTCTGCCTGTGTCTATGCATACATATAAATGTGTGTGTGTATGTGTGTGTGAGAGAGAGAGAGAGAGAGAGAGAGAGTCGGTGATGGCTGGCGTCAGAGATCAGAGAGGGCACGGACATGCCAGCAGATGTACGTCTGCCTGCCTGCCTGCGTGTGTGCGTGTGCGTGTGCGTGTGTGTGTGTGTGTGTGTGCGTGCGTGTGTGTGTGTGTGTGTGTGTGTGTGTGTGTGTGTGTGTGTGTGTGTGTGTGTGTGTGTGTGTGTGTGTGTGTGTGTGTGTGTGTGTGTGTGTGTGTGCATGCCTTTCCTCTGCCTCGGTGACTGCAGCTGTCCAGCTTGGAGACAGCCCATCATCAGCTAACGAGGAGCGACAATACGGAAACATGGCCCACCTCTGCCAGCAGGGCACCTTTTCATCTGCCCTTGTTTATTTTTTGGGTTTCATTGGAAAGAAAGACAAACAGTCAGAGTACACGAAAGGTCACCGTTAAAGTCATATGAGTGTTAGCTATTCATGAGCAGAGTCATACGCTTAAAGTACTTGTTGGGCCTGATAAATACATGGTTTATACTTTTGTAAAGTGATTTGTAAATAACGGCGCACATAAAACTGTTTTCTTCCAGGATTTTCTCCTACAATAGGAGCTCATTTCTGTGGTAGATGCCAGGAAGGTTCCTTGCTCGGTTGAAATCCATAACATCTGAAATGACCTGCCTAAAGCTGCCTTTTGCAATTTCGAATGGCAAAACAGAACCACTGCTGAAAATAGAAACATGTGCTTTGACAATTTAAATTGACAAAAAAATCTGGTATCTAGATCAACGTTTGTTGTTATCAAGGGATTGCAACAACAACAACAGATTTCTACATTTAGAGGAACTGTGGTTCTAAGTTAAAATCCAGGAATCTCCACACCTGGACAAGTTATTGTTGATTTATAAGGTTGTTAATCAATAACTTATCAATGCTGTATTTAGTGGTAAAGAAAAACTGTAACATTAGGAACTATCTCGACGACGCCATGTGCAGAGAAGGGTTTGTACACCGGCTAAAATCTCCTGTTATCATCTTCCTCAGCTTTCTGCCTCAAGCCTCTGGACCCTCGTTGGTTTGTTTTTTGTCTCCAGTGAGCATCAGAGAGCAGTGTGCTCTTCCTGTTTTGAAGAGAGAGCGGTGCTCCCGGGCCATGGAGCTGCCGTTCCCTGTGCCAACACAAATGGTAAAGGAAACAGCAGCACCCAGCTGGAGCTCCACCAGGCAGCGAATGGAGATAAGGGGTGTGTTGGTTAATGCAATCTGAAGCTCTGTCTGAATATCGCTCCATATCCACTGGAAAAGAATGAAGTGAATCACAGTAGATCACAGAAAAAAACTGTATAATCAGCCCACACTTTGCTCAGCACTACCTTCAAGCAGGCCTTCTGACTTCTGCTTGCAACAGTGACCAAAATGCATCATGGCAATACAACTATATTTGACATTATTTGCATCAGTATATTAAAAATATAAATATTTGAGCTGTGTTTTACACATTATGTCAACCCAACCAAAAATATGTAGTTTTTGGATAGGAATACACTCAATACACTGTACAGGTAATTCATGTAGATACAGATACAAAAATCACCCCATTTTAAAATCATAAATGAATTATGTGCAAACTCAATATGAACACTTTACTGCAAATGTTGGCCTTATGATTTGACGACTTTCTGACAGGAAGTACTGCATATTATAAGCCTAAAGCTTCATAAAGATACACTTCATTGCAGTAAAATATGCTGGGTTCACATGTTCACTTCTTGTATAGATCATGACAAAGACCATTCGATGTATCACATTTTCAAACCTGTGAAAAAAGGCACAATGTACACTTTTATGAGCACTAGACAGGTTAAACACAGCTAAATATACGGCTTGATATTTAAATAGCCTATATGTCCACTTTACTGCTGTACTGTTTGAAAATTGTGAAATATCATTATTATCTCCTTGAATAAATACAATTCACATGACCTTAGAGGACTGCTACACTTTCTACAAAGCTGACAGCTAACTTGGCGTTAATAAAAGTGTTCTTTTTGGTGAGATCGCCTTTTCATTTCAGTCGAGTGGTGAGAAAAAGCAGGTCCAACAGAAACACAATTTCAATGTTTTGTGTTGGAACAATAGAAGCGAGTGGGTCTCCTTCACCCCCGCTTTCCTGACAGCTTATGGGAATTTTCAGCCTCTGCATGCTCACTCTTTTTCTTTTGTGCTACATGATGGGCCCCTGTTACTCAATTACTAAAGGGTCCAAAATTAAAATGCCAATGAACAAAAGATCTGCGTTTCCAAGTTAATAACCCGGCATAGAACCACACCAGGGAGTCATGATGGCTCCTGGGCGGATGGTAGTGCAGGTGGCAATATTAATTATTTGGCAATAGTAAACGTTCACCCAGTGGATCGCTAAATAAGGGAGGGAAAGCTCTCAAAGCTGCAGTAAAACTAATTAAGAAATTGATATCTCTCTGAGGGAAAGTTGCAAGGCACGCTGGATAATATCAGACTCTGACAGCTTCGAAAATGAGCGCTGGGTGGCATATAAAAGCAATCATTGCAAAGAAAAGAGATGGAAATTAAACGTCCCACATTTAGCTATAAACGCCAGCATTGCTTATATTAACAAGCAATGACATGCTCCCCGGTGAGGGCTGACACTGTAACATGGAGGCCTACGCTTTTATTCTGTATAGTGAACATAATGTAGTTTCCTGACCAGATTTCTTGTTCTAATTATCTCTCTTTCAAAGAAACACACACTTCATTGCCGTCTTTTACGCAATATAGCGTCTAAGGTCTAATTAGCAGAACTGTGAGTGATGTTTTGCGTCTGTTCAGTTTCATCAGACAGCCTAGCTAATACAACGGCTCCGTGTTCCTGCCAGGCCCAAGAAACACAGATAAGAGTCCAGCAACAACAAACACCTTCCTCAGTCAATCTCAGGGCAAACAATAGCCAGAGAGGACGCAGAGTATACGGCCTGTCATCGGCCAGTGGCCACCAGCGGCAACAGAGCTTGTTGTCGTAGATTCCTGAACCGTGGAGGAATGTCTGGCTTCACTGCCAACCGCATACCTTCTCAATGTCTTTGATTTTCCCTGTTTTCTGTACCAGGCAGGTATTTTTCCAATGTTATCTCTCTTTGGCTGGTGCCATTTCAATAATGCTAGCTCCTGTGCTAACTCTTGAACAGAGTTTCTTACAGCAGCCTTTGCCTCAACTACATGTTTCAGCTAATGGCTAACTTGATAGCAAACCTACTTTTAGCTAGCAGATTAAAACAACGTTAGCATTCGTTTGGAGTGGTCCAATATTAAACCAATTTAAGCTCTGGTTTTGGTTTCCACCGATTCCTGCGTTTAAATATTCTGTTTTTCCGCTCAAAATAGCTACCTCTTGTGGCTGGAAATGCTACAATGAGGTTGGTAAGACTAAACCAAAACAGTACATTTGTTGGCCACGCCGTAAACATTGAAATAAATAATCTGCTCACTGGATATCGAGTTAGAACAAGCTCAGGAGATTTAGCTCCAGTAAATGTGTACTTGACTTCATTACTGAACTTCCTGCCAACTCAATGCACTCTAGATTTACATCTTCCTCCCTTGAAAATGTTCCTGTTGTGAAATGAGCGGTATGATTAACTGTCTATGAAAAAAAGACTTTGCTTTGAGCTCTTTGATCAGGTATTTATAACTCATTGTCTGGGTATTGATTTATGAAAATAAGTCATGGAACAGAGTGGAAAGGTAAGCCATATAAAGGATGATTCAAGGCCTTGGTGATTGAGGAAACAGATATGTTGCAGTATTGAATGTATTTAAATTAAAAACTTAAACGTTTGTTCCCTCCAGCCTATGGAAAGAAATGAAAGTCAAGAAATTCTCTTTCCAATACAAATGTTCAATGCAAAAATGTGTCACTGTATTCCATGCCTCTTTTGAGCCTCACATTTCAACATAGCCTACTTAAGATCTAATGACATCATGTCTTTCAAAATGATTGTTACTATAGACAAAGTCAATGTGAATTGGCTGTAAATGTAATTATCCTTTTCTTCCAGTATAAACAGAAGCTTTTTGGATTCCTTCCAGCTCATGATAAATGATCTCAAGAACAAGATTATCCCTGGACGTTTTTTGGTATGAAAACCAAAGTGCAATGGGAGAAAAAGACAAGCTCCCCAAGTAGAGCACATTTCACAAAGCTAACCAAGCAGAACGCTCCTTAAAAAAATACTTTTGTCCAAATCTCAGTTGGACCCATGACAGTGGAATTTCTCCCCTGTTGTTCTCAGAACAGGTCCTCTGCGCTCACTGAATGATCTCACAATGAGATCTCCAAGGAGCATCTAATATCCCACCTACCTCAGCCCCTGAAACCCAATAAATCAATCAGTTGTGCTTTACAAGCCTGTGTGCATGTTACCCGTTCAGGAAATAGAGGATCCCTGCTGTGAATCGCTGCTAAAAACCCATCCTGATTGACAGTACAATGAGGCAGGCGGGAGATGAAGGAACAAGGAGCACACTCGTTTGTGCTTCTCTGTGGATGTGATTTCGTGTCTGCGTGTGTTTGTAGCAGCTCCAGTCCATGAACCCCCTTTGAATAAGAGTCAGTCTCTGATCCTGGCTTTCTCCAGGGAGGCCGGGGCTCTTGGCAGAGGAATGCATGGGAGTGGGCTCCATCAATAAAAGGCAACTCTCTTTCAGGGCCCCGGGACGGCCCTGGGCTTTACTTTTCATCGTTTCCCTCCCCTGTCTCTCCAAACCCAAGTGGGCTGCTGCTTTTGCTACTGCTGCTGCTGCTTCGTTTCAAACGTAATGGCTTTACCTTGAGGCCGAGGGAGAAACACACATAGTCCAGAGCCAAAACGATGACCTGCTGCATGCCCATGTTAAGCACTGGGTGTCATCTTGTTAGAGCACTGTGTGTTTTTGTCTGTCCTTCAGCAGATAATGCTGATATTTAAAGGAAAACTTCACCCACAATAGGACCATTTGTTGTTAAACACAGGACCTTTTTTCGTATAATTCATCAATACTTTTCTCGGGGGACAGCTGAAAAATAATTCAAAGTAAAATGCGGTCCGCAACTTATAGATCAAAGGCCGCACTTCACCACTGCTGCTCTGAGGTTAGCTGTTTCCCCGCTTCCAGTCTCCATTATACAATAAGAAAAAAGCATTTCTGGCTTTAGTTCCAAATTGAACACAAAGACTTTAGAATTGCTTCTAAAGTTGGAGAAAGACACCGTTTTACACCAGCTATCTACTTTTTTTGTGTGACTCTCAAGTCTTTGCGTCTCTCATACATTCAAACTTGAACTCATTGCTCTGCAGTGTTGTTGAGGTCTAGCAGATGTTTGCCTGAAGGAAAACTAAGCTTTTTCACAGCTATGATATGGGGAGAAGAGTAAGGAAGGCCGGGGGATTAACACAAAAGGAGAACAGAAGAAAAACACATCTGAAGAGGGAATGGAAGCAATGACAACAGAAAGATAAACTGAAAACGGAGAGGGAGACACAGAGGAACAACAGGGGAGAAGGAAGTCAAAGATGAGATGGGAGGGGAAGACAGAGGAGGGAACACTGCTCCCTGGACTGCATATCAAAGCAGGCGGTGAGCAGCAGCTCCAGACCGGTCCTCCCAGCACCTGCTGCTGCCCCACAGCCAAGTCAAACACATTATTCCAGCAGACTCACTGCTTAATGGCTTCTGTGGAGAGACCTTCCCCGGGTCCATGACTGCCTCTGCAGACGCTCAGGGGTGAAGGCTGCTCTGACACACAGCCACACTCAAAGGCTTCCTAATACTGTCCCTGCCTACACAGGATGACACATCCAGCGGAGCACACACACAGGCACAACTTTCCTACGTGCGATCCATCCCATCATCTTTATTGCACATCTGTCTGAGGGTGGATAAATTCACACACCTGTCATAAGCATAAGGTCGCTTGAAGTACCCAAGGACTGATTAAGCATGCATGTAATAAAAGACATTTACAATCAAACATAAACACCTGGTTCACGCATTGTGCCCCTCTCTGCCCACTCTGTGCTGCTGGGGGGACCTGGGTTGTGGTTGGACCTGAGTCAATATGGAGCAGAGGACAAATCATTCTTAGAAAAACAGTAAACATCTGTTTTGTGACTTGGCCACCTCTCACTGGCAAAGTCAGCCTGACCTCAACAAGGCTGGGCCCCTTTTACATTTTCCATGAAAGCAAGTGGGAGTACCAGTAAGTGGGTGACAGCATTTCTTCTTTTTTTTTTTTAACGGGGGAAAATAAAAACAAACCTTGTTGCAATGAAGGCAGGTACTGGGGCACACTTAATGTGTCTTGCAGCATGTCCAAAAAGAATAAAACCATCCACAGTCATTATATACGGCTTTTACTCAGAATAAGTGAAGCCTCATTAGTTATCGATGACATTTACGGCTCACTTCACATGAAATACTGTCTGCTGAAATATCACTTTAGCTTCAAGCCTTCGTGACAGCCGCTTGATTTGTGGGTTGTGAAGGATATTTCGATGCACCACACATGTGAGAGCAACCTAGCATGTTCTTTTCTTCAGCACAAACAGTATGTCATCCTCTATTGATCTCTGTGTGGAAACTCGGTTTTCTATTTCAGAGGCTGGGCCCGGCTACAAAGCGTCACCCATGGGGCTGGTAGCATTTCATGTCTTGCTGAAGGACACTTCAGAAAAGTGGATGCTTTCCAATGTGTGGGCTTCAAGGAGATCTCTTTTATTATTTTTAACACGAAATTGATATGTCTAGCATGTAGCACAATAATGCTAAGGGGGATATATATTACAACCCTTTTTAAAACTGGATTATAAGTGATTTAAAACATGTGAAACATCAATCCGTGTTGAATTCCTTTTAATGATGGTTAACATTCAAAAACATAACACCTTTCCAATGACTCATTTGGCAGCTTTATTATAACATTCAGCTAAACATTTTCAACCAAGAAGGCACCAATGTTCATGATAGACGGAAGTGGCTGGTCTGTGGAAACACGTGGAGGTCAATGAGTCCACCACTCCTCTCCCGTCCTCTTCGTTCGCTTCCTACTTAGCTCTCTCTGCGCCACCTCAACCCCCTCACAATCTGGCCTGTATATTCTGATGGCTTTCCCAGCAGGAAGTGGGGCTTTTGTAGCGAAGGCTCTGGACCAAGAAGTGTCTGTGTGTGTGTCGGGGTGGGTCCTCTCGACACCTGTTGCACGAGAAGACGTTCAAAGCTGGGTTTCTATGAGGAATGAAAGGTTTCCCGTTGGTGAGCCTGCAGATGGATCGTTTGTTTGCCATCTTAGTTTAGCCTGTTAGCATGCTAACATTTGGAATTAGCACTAAAATCATATATTTAACCATAGAACACAAGTTTATTTAATCCATGTAATGCTGCTATTTTAAGGAAAATACCTACAATTTGAAATGTCGATCCTTTTTAACTTTATACATTTTATGGCCATTCCTGCGTTGATTCAATTTCATGAGGTTTGAAGCCAAAGGTCATTCTTGCATGAGGATGTTTTTTTCTCAAACAGCAGCGATTTCCTGTCACACCTGTCAATAAAAGGTCCATCCAACCTGATTACAGCAGGTGAACTCCAGCTGTGGGAAAGCAGCAGACCCTGTAAGTTCAGCTCTGGTGGAAACTGATGGCAGTTCCAATACTGTTGATACCTCAGGAGACCTGGCACAGCTTTAGTCATCCGCCTGGATCCAGCAGAGAGCAGTAGAGCATAAAAACACTTGGGATACAGTGAGAGTTGTCATGGTAATCCACAACCACAATAATCGTTTCTTTCATCCTCTTCTTTCCTTTATCTGATTTCTCACTTTATCCTATTAAGATTTAGCACTTTCTTTCTTTATTTCCATCATTGTCTTTGTACTCCTTCTCTCCTCTCCTACTTCCTCTCCCTCTATTAGCCACCTCAGATGAAAGGACACGAGATTTTCCGACTTCCATCCCCGAAGGTATGTTTCTGGGATTGCTCCAATCATGTGGGAGAGTCCTTTCTCAGGTTTTTTTCCCAGCACAGGTGCCTGCCGCAGTGGCTTTAGTAAGCTGTCTGCAAATGACATTGGTTCTCCTCTGTTGGTCACATCCTGTGTCCCGGATATGATACTGCCATGAGTCTCAGAGTTCCCAATGGAAACACGTCTGGCTTTGGATTGCACGATGTCCTTTTGTGGGAAGACTGTGCTGAAAACAGCTCTATACTGTAGAAAGAGTGTCCAAGAAGGTAATCCCCTTATGGGTACATGACAGAATTAGATTTGGTCAGAAATAGCCTCTGAAATATTCCAGAAAGTTTTCTCTTGGAGGTTTTCTCAGTGTGTTCCTTGGCAGTTCCAAAAAGCAGACCCAATTTGAAATAGATACTGTTTCTGAGAAATATAGTCTACAGCTGTTAGAGAAGACGGTTTCTTAAATGTATTTCAATGTTATGATGATAACTTTCTTTATGAGGATTTTTATGTTCACCTGTGGCAGTATTGTGAGAGTGAATACATTTGTCAGGGCATCATTTGAGCAACCATGCAACAATTTTGGAAATATGCTAATCTGTCATCTGACCAGGAGTTAAGCTGGAAGAGAATAAGATACAGCTTGACACAGAGTCGTTTTTACACCACCTATTTGTATAGAAGTACAAAGAATCTCAACAATTAAATATCATTGTTGAAACAACTTTGACTACAATGTGTTTTTCTTTGATTGAAACACGCTTTCATTTAGTAAATGTACTTATTTAGAGATATCTATATAGACCATAGAGTCACCTCATGAAAAGTCTTAGCACCCTGCTAAGAGTTATTGCTCACTCTCTGTAGTTAGTGGCCTAGAACAATATCTAACTATAGCATGGCCTGTTTTTTAATTCACACACATTGCTTTTCTCTGTCTCTCAGCTCTCACTTTCATACATCTGCCACCTGCCGACTCTTACACTCTCAGCCACTAGCTCCGGGCAATTAAAAAAATAAACATAATGTTCTCAGGTCCCCAGGGTCCATTAATCTTTATTTTTCCTATTACACCATGCTATACCCGGCCTGGCAAGGTGCCTGACCCTCAACAATGGGTAACCAGTAGACACCCACAAATATGCAGCCCCCACTTCGACAGGCAAAATGTAAAAATGTGTCCGCAGCAATCTGGTCATATTCACCACAGCTATATGACATGTTGAGATTAAATAGTGATGTGTGGTTATTGGCTTGCCATGGTAACAATAGAGCCCCTTTGGGAAGGGTCGGGCCTGTGTGTAGATGTTATTTATCATGTGCAAAAGTCAAGCAAAATAATCTCATATATCATTTTTCACCTCTAATTAACCATACAGGCATTTATGCTTGAATGTTGGAATGTGAGAGAGTGCAGGAGAGTGCAGCGAGAGCTGAGGGTCACGATGTCAAGGCCGTTTTTTTATATAATAGCTCAAATAAACTTTTGTGGGTGGGAGTTCTTGTACTGCTGACACTTTCTTGTCAGCACATTGGACTAAATCAGAGCAGGAATATGATCGTAGCAATCATAACAGTTCAGACAAGAATACCTTTGATGTGAAAAGGAAAAGGTTCAAGAAGGCAGAACTCAGTGTGCTCTTTCCCTCAGTGGCACCGGGTTGAACTTTTTTTGAAAGAATAGACCTTTTATGTGGTTTTGTGCAATATATTTCTTGGAAAACGTTCTGACCCTCTTAAAATTGCAAATTGTAATTTATCAATTTCTCAAACTGATTATACAAACAAGATACAACTTGTTAATTTTGTATCTTTAGGCGTGCTGTTGACAGCTAGCTGTTTTCCCCTTTCATGCTTAGCTACGGTTTTTAGCATAAGAGTGGTATTATTTTTTCAATGAACTCTCTGTAACAAAATGAAGAAGCATACTTTGCAAAATGTCACAATAAACAAACACACAATGGACCAAATTGCCTTAGTTATTGTGCATATATGCTATAGAAAGGCCAAACAAGTTTGTACTGCTTTATTTTCCATGCCCTGGAAGGGAGGTCATGGCCAAAAAGTAACCATTTCAATAAAATACATTTAGGTTTTTACAACTGAAGGTTAAAGATCGGCTCTTTCCACCCTTAAGGTCAATGTAGCCTCATCTATCTCTGTGAGGGAGTCTTTTAGAAGTATATTGCTTCCTCAACCAATGTTTGCGCTATGCTTGTTTAATTTGAAGGGGAATTAAATTGTTGTTGAGGGAAAAGCCGGACAATCTACTGACACATGTTGCCTTAAAAGTACCAAAACAATCACACATTTACACACAGATAACTTCATAAATATCTCTGCTTAAACACCTTACTTCAGATCCTGACTTCGCATGGTAGGATCCTTTTCCACCCACTTCTGGCATATAGACATTCAAGAAGTCCTGGTTTTCTGAAAGAGATGTGATAGTCTGGGAAAGAGTTAGTGCGCTGTGGGCGACACTTCTGTCTGTTTCCATGCTGTAACCTCTTCCCTTCCTCGTCCCACTCTTCCTGTTGTGCAGATGAAAAGAAAAAGGGCAATGATTAAAGAGAAATACTGTACATATGAAGGCTGTCTAAATACAGTTTCATGAAACCATGACTGTGTTATAAGTAAGAGGAAAAGAGGAGTGAGGACTTGCCATAAAGCTGTCAATCCATGAAGCTCCAGGTACTTGCTACTCTGGGAACAGACACACAAACACACTCATTTGTGGGAATAGATGCATGATTTATACAGTATAAACTGTCGCCATTACGAGAGGCTACAGCCCCCACGAGAGGCACTATTTATCCAGTGTAATAAATTGGATTAATTATATTTGCCTTAAAATGTTCTCACTCTCAAGCTTCGTTTCCACTGTTGAGGAGGCAACTCTGACTCACATCTTACCAAAGGTGTAGAAAACACATTATTTGTCGCCTGAGCAATCATGTGACACCTGAGCTATGGTGCCCAACGCTAAGATTGTGTTCTCCTAATTCTAAATGTATTTTCACAATTTTGTTTTGATATATTTGTACCATTAAGAGAAGCCAGTTTGTTCAAGAAAGACAGCCTTAGGTGTGAAGGAAACTCAGACTGCCTGCCAGAGCTGTGCAGTGGACCAGAACCACTGGGCCATTTATAATCAACCAGTTTGGCTTTTCGTAGGTGAACAAACTCTCAAATGTCTCTTCAATTATATCCTAATAAAAACGTTCACACTAAGCTTCCTCGTATGACTTCATTAACCCTCCTTTAACATTTAATCATATTGAAATTTAGTATGTCATATTCATCATCTTGAATAGGGTGCTAAACTGTTAACCGTGTGGCTGCCTGTCTATAGAAGGTTCCATAGGGTTACCCATAATATCATGAGGGATGTAGGGATTTGGCTCATCTATCACCCAACATTTTAAAAACCTAATGATGTATGTATGGGAATGTTGTCTCCACTTAATTCTAAATCAAAATCCTAATCAAATATCTATTTTATTTCTAAAGTCCAAATCACCAATTTGCTTCACAGGGCTTTACAAACTGTAGGCCTAACTCTTGTTACATGCTGAATTCAGAGGCCGATTTTTTGTTTGGATGTTGGTACATTAGTTGACAACAATTTGAATAAATAACCAAAAGCTAGGGATTCTAATAATAATACGAAATATTAAGGATCAGCTTTTTCTTTGTTTGCGCTCCATCAGGGGCTAACAGTAAAAAGGATACTCATGTTCATAGTACATTGGATTGTATGCTGTTTAGATATTATAATGCATTTCTGTCCAATGAAATAAAGATGAATTTAAAGTAATGGCTAACATTTGTTTATGTTTTTTTCAGTTAAATCTATGACCGCTTCAATTTTCTGGATAGTAGGCCTAGACCAGGGGTGTCAAACTCAAGGCCCGGGGGCCAAATCCGGCCCGCAACTTCATTTTATGTGGCCTGCAAGAGCTTGCAAAGAATATAATACGTTTATTATATGGTCACATCACATGCCACTTTACAGAAGCAAGTTGCTCATAAACTACATGTCCCACAATGCATCTCATTTTGTGACATGCGCACTGAAGAGACTTGCAATTATTTGCCCTGGACTCCTGCTTTCAGACGTAGTTAATTATGAAGTTATTACCCTATCCGATAATAATCCAATGCAGAGCCAATAATGTAATATAATACATTATTTTATGTATATTATATATTTATATGTATAGTTATATAGTTACAACCGGCCCTTTGAGTGCAACCATAATGCTGATGTGGCCCGCGATGAAATTGAGTTTGATACCCCTGGCCTAGACCTATAATGAAGCAATAGATCAAATAAAGGGACTGATGCACACATGCACACATGGAACACTCCACTATATCTTCTTTATTTTCAGGGAATTGTATTGTACTCATGCATTAACTCCCAAGCAGTACAGTTGCTTTTACTAAAATAGCCACCATACTTATTTAAAGAATGCCATTTGTTCAAACCTGTCAGGTTGGATAGAGTTGCAAAGCGCCTGCGGGCTTTCACAGATCTACACAACAGCCGTGTGCCTGCCCAGCTGCTGTAACAGCGATCTCCATCCGCATGTGACCCATCCACAGTCTATACAACTTTAACCAGCCAGAGCAGAGGGGCGTGCACGCACAGAGCTGGTCTTTTCACACCAGCAGGGACACCGAGCACCCACCGAGAGATTCACCATGGCCTCAGCACTGAATTGCACACCTTTTATGTTGTGTTTTATTTATTTTTCGTTACTGTTTACTTCTGTATTTTGCGACGCTGATGCAGAAGAAGATGAGCATGCCAAGCATACATACACAGTGGAGATGTTCAACGAGGCGGTGCCCACTGCACCCCACTTTGTCATGTTTTACGCCCCATGGTAAGTGAACACTTAGTTCCTAAGTTTTCTTCAGACGAAGTCAAATACATTCTTTGGCAATGCACTTTGTCTTTTTTTTTATTTTATTAGATACACTCACCTAAAATACGTTGGAGGGTTTGAAGAATGGGATTAGAGCTAACCGGCAAGTTAGCCGGTATGCTAGTTTGCTACCTTCCCGTTCATTTGGATAGCAGGGGAGGTTAGCTTATCTGCTAACTAGCCAAACCGTTAGCCGCTACTGTACTTTTCACAGTGGCCTCGGTGCTAAGACTGCTGTTATATCACAGTCCACGACATATTTATTAAAAACGGTTTAGTGAATGTTGAAAGGGAGACTCACAACATAGTTAAACACTCTTTGTGGCGCTATGCTTATTTACAGTTTGTGCAGAAAGCAGGTCATAGTTTTTGGAACTCTGCTGCTTACGTGGCACGCACTGATTGACTGATGCTATGTCGGCGGTTCCGAAATTGGGGTCCACGGACCCTCAGAGGTCCTTGGTGAGGTCTAAGGAAGGAACACTACATTAAAAGAGCGGTTAAAACATCGATCAATTTACTGTAGTGTTAAGTAGAATAACTCGAAGGGGAGAGGGTAAGATGTGTCTGAAGATAAGATCAAAAGTTTTGTCAAAGGATGACTGCAAAAGTTTCAAATATCTTCCCTTGGTTCTTCCAGGCCCAAACCTTTGTCCTAACCCAGAGTATTCCTGCTGCATGCAAAGTCTCTATGGCTTCTCTGAGATTGACCCAAATAGCTCACTATTACCAACAGGTTTCAAACTCTAATTTCTGACTTTACTTTTATTTTTCATTGACAAGGATGCACATTTCTTGTGTCTGTTTTCATCAGATGACAGTTTGCACAATAACACAGGATACTTTTATTCATTTATTTTAAATGTTGCATAAAACAAAAGATCTTCAGTGCAATAAATAAACATGTCATAACTAGAAAGTAAGAGTTCCTTTTATAATTATTCTAACAGTAGTAGCCTACCATCATAGTATTTCTAAGAATGCATTTTCTCAGATACACCATCATCTCTTTCTCATAGGCCCTAATGTAGCCAAGTTAGATACAATGTGGGCACATGTTGATTTTGACTTGAATCACAGATTAGTTTGGACAAAATATGTTTTAGACCAGACCAACATACATTACATTGCACACTGACTGAATTGCACTGTTGTTTCTAGGTGCGGCCATTGCCAGAGGTTACAGCCAGCATGGAATGAACTGGGGGACAAATACAACAGCATGGAGGACCCCCCCGTGTATGTGGTGAAAGTAGACTGCGTCCCGGACACCAAGTTCTGCTCAAATGTCCACGGGGTCAGGGGCTACCCCACGTAAGTACTTGATTCATATTTTCATATTCATTATTTAGCATTGATTTGGACCTGCCTGCTTACAACAAAGTTGTAAACAGTTTTCATCACTGATTGACAGAGAGGTGATACATCAGTCTATATTTAGTTAAATATTCTGCCAGTATCTTAATGACATCCTCTTAAATCTTGAAAGCTGCTGACTTCATGCTACACCTGCTAACACAGCAATCCCTGGATAATGAGTGACAGAAGTTTTAGTACACTATCTTGTTAAGCTTTATAATTGAATTGTCAGGCCACAATTCATGCATTAAAAATACATTTGTTTTACATTTAGGCTGAAGTTGTTCAGGCCAGACCAGGAGGCAGTGAAGTACCAGGGGTCCAGAGATCTAGAGTCTCTGGAGACCTGGATGCTGAAGACACTCCAGGAGGAGCCTTCGGTGAGTTGTGGTCATTCAGTTAACACCTCAGGTTTATAAACCATTCACCCACAGTTGTGTTCATACATGCTTCTTGTTGTGTGTCCTCCAGGAACCAGAGAGTGAACCAGAGCCTCCTAAAATCCCAGAGCCCAAACAGGGCCTGTACGACCTGACTGTTCTCAACTTCAAGGCACACATAGCCAAAGGTAAAGATCCAGTAGAAGACATGCTGATTATAACACTTCAAAAAGAATGCTGCTCTACCACTTAACCTAGGTAATGAGTAGTTGGCATATTCTTGTGTATTTCTGCAGCTGCGCCCAGTCTACAACCGATAACTTGTTTGGCCCTGTATTTAAAACACACTTTCAGTTCTCTTCTCAGCCACAGTCAGTAGTGTTTCGGACCCCTCCTTAGAGAATGGAAACATTGCCTTGATTGACATAACTGACATTTCAACACGAGCACCAGAGCCACAATCCACAACGTCGGTCAACTCGAACTGACTGTACAACACTTGTCTCCTGTCACCTCACGCTTCTGGATTTTTCTGAAATCGCCTGCAAAAATAAACAGTGCTCACGATAGTTGTCTCGTTAGAATTGTGGCTTTTAAGCTCGGCTGAAGTCAACTGTTATGGTTTTGAGGAAAAATAAATTCTCTAAAAAAGGCAGGATATGACATATGCATTTTTAAACAGTGTTTATAGGCCCCACCTTCACATCTTGGCAACAGAGCTCCAATAAACGTTGTATAATTGGTGGCGTATAAACTCTGTATAAGACGTGTATATTTTCATTATGGGTTGAGTTTGTTGTGGAATCAACTTTTTACATTGCTTCATTAAATGAAAGTCTAAACGCATAGACTTCAGTAAAGTACATAATTGTGCAGTTGTCTTTAATATGTCCGTTATTTCTTTTTGCATTTGTGTTACATTTCTTAATGGTTTCCTTCTCTAAAATATTTGTCCTCTTTCTTTAGGTGCCCATTTTATTAAGTTCTTTGCCCCATGGTGCGGTCACTGCAAAGCCATGGCCCCCACCTGGGAGCAGCTGGCCACCTCCTTCGAGCACTCTGAAGACGTCAAGATAGGAAAGGTGGGTCCTTCAGATTGTGTACATGATCACAGTTTATTAATCAAATACTCGTAAAAAACAAACTACAACAATAAAACTCAACAGATTGTGACGCGAGTAAAAACAGGGCAGCCATGAAGCACACCAGGTTTCTCTTTGAGGTCTTTCCACCACAAGCGCAGATATCCTGTTTGACAGAACAGGATGCTGGTCACATGAGAAGCTGCCTATTTGCATACTTCTTTATTAGACACCCTAAGCAAATTTGCAGGGTCAGTGTTTGCATTTATGTTTCACTCTAGTTTAATAACCCATCTTCATATGTTTGCACTAGGTGGACTGCACTCAGCAGTACGAGGCGTGCTCTGACCACGGCGTGCGGGGATATCCCACACTGCTCTTCTTCTACAACGGACAGAAGGTAAGAAAGGTGTTTTTGATCTGCATCTGACCTGATAAACCTGACATGTTAATCACAACAGCCATCATTACATTGGCCATTATAGATCTGAGTTAAACAATGATTAATAGTCATCAATCAACCGTCCAAACTAAACTGTCTTGCTGTGAAAAAAAAAGTTGTTCACTATAATAAGAAATGATCCAATAAGCCCAAGTAAATATGGCAAAATCAATACGGTATTAATTCTAGCCTGAATGTCTTCTTGTAGGTAGATCAGTTCAAAGGAAAAAGAGACCTGGACTCCTTCAAAGACTTCGTGGACAACCAACTGAAGGCTGTCGTCGCTCAGGAGCAAGAAAAAGAGCAAGAAAAGGAGCAAGGCAGTGAGCAAGAAAAGGAGCAAGGCAGTGAGCAAGAAAAGGAGCAAGGCAGTGAAGAAGAAAAAGCAGACGAGATCCCCACTGAGGAGCCAGCCCAGGAGGAGGTGAAGGTGGGTGTGAATGACAAAAAGAAGAAATGCATGCCTCGGTGCCAACTGTCACTACATAACTGTCTAAACTTATTTAAAAACTGTTCTTCATTTGCTCCAAGGTAGTAAAGTTATTCTGCTTGTTTCTCTCCTCTGTAGTCCAGTGTGTTGGACCTCACAGAGAGCACCTTTGAAGAGTCAGTCGCCAAAGGACTCACCTTCATTAAATTCTACGCTCCATGGTAAGATCCTCTTTTTATTTATTTTAACATCCTGTTTGTAGTAGCACTCGCATGTATTAAAGTGTTTCAGTCAAACACTGCCTCAACATTGTTCTGGCCAAGGATCAGACAGTATGGTATGTCATTAAACATGTCATATCGTAGGTCATACTATGTATAAATATCAGAAAGAAAAGTCCTAGTCATGGAAATGTTAATCTTGTCCAGCGCCTACT
Source organism: Trematomus bernacchii (assembly GCF_902827165.1). Lineage (NCBI taxonomy): Eukaryota > Metazoa > Chordata > Actinopteri > Perciformes > Nototheniidae > Trematomus > Trematomus bernacchii. The sequence goes on along the minus strand of NW_022987616.1, from coordinate 3,333,027 downwards.
CCCAGTCTCAGTCCCTTTTGAGTGATGTCATCCCTGTTGTCCTGTGTCTGCCGTAGGTGTGGCCACTGCAAGAACCTCGTTCCAACATGGGAGGATCTTTCCAAGAAGGAGTTTCCCGGCCTCACTGACGTCAAGATAGCCAAAGTGGACTGCACTATTGAGCGCACAATCTGCAACAAGTACTCTGTAAGTATATGGGCGTCTTCCACAAATTACACTAAACACGCAGCACTCTTTACTTCCCGTACCTTTCAATCAGCTTTTTAATGTCCTCAAGATAATGTGTTGTATAAGATGTAATAAAGCAAACAGAGGTTTTATCACAGAGCCATAAAACACTTATAACTGCCACATACTTTAATTAGATGCACACTGTAATCTTAAAGCAGATTTAACACAGTCAGGTGTTAAAAAGTGTTGACACACATCACTCCGTATCAGCTTGATCACTAAGATAATTAGCATTGTGTACAATAAAAGTTGTTCACCCTGCAGAATTGCTGCGTCAGGGTTCAACAGATCAGTTATCTTTCTGGAACCTGAAGTGATGATTCACGGTGATAGAATGTGCCCTTTATGTTGTGTTGTGTTTTTATATCCAACATCCCTAAATATCTGATTGGTTTTTATATCGCCCCAGTAATTCACTTTAGAGATTAGATACCTTTTAGCAAACAATGTTTTTTTGTCCATCAGTCAGCAAAATATCTCAAAATCATGACTCTCCGACCCAGAGAGTATTCTGAAGGGAAGTTATCCTCAACTGTGTAACTAACAGATATAAATGACATATTTCTGCGCTTCATAGAAATGTGGTGATTTTTGAAGGATGACCAAGCTCATGGAATAATCCTGTTTTTCAGGTTCGGGGTTACCCCTCTTTGATCATGTTCAAGGCGGGGGAGCAGGGAGAAGAGCATAACGGTGGGCGGGACCTGGAGAGCCTGCACAGCTTCGTGATGCGGCAGGCGAGAGACGAGCTGTAGGAACAGTGAAGACTCTGACCACTCTGCATATCTGGCCAGTAGGACTCCACTCTCTCTCCTACAGTAGCCCAACCTCTCTCTATCTTTCTCTCCACTCGGTTCTCTTCAGACAGGAGTCAGCCAACGACGGACTGCAGTCTGTTCTTTCTCCTGTGTTAAAGACAGAATGATTCAGTGGAGTGTTTGGGACGTGAATGTATGCCTCGTTGCTGTGACCCAACTTTAATCTCCTCATATTTGTTGGGTTTGCAAATGAAGTATTTCGGACAACCACTTTGCAAGCACTGCTCCATCAATCAGAACCAATATTCACACAGATAAATGGTTTCACAACAGGGACAGATGTCCAAGTTTCTGCTGTTTAAAAGTAATTGTTTCTGATGAACCTCTAAAGCCATTGGACTTTTGCAAATGCTATAAATGGGCTCTGTTGTAAAATCACAATTATGGTACTGTCACCTAAATGTGAAGTTAAGTGTTGAATTGAGGGTTTTTCTTTTCAAGCCAGTGATGGCCTATCTGACTTAACACTCAGGGAACCCCCCCCCCATAGTCTAGGAGAAGTTGTGATGGAGGCTTCATTGTCATCACAGGTCTGATAATGGAACAAAGCACACTAAACATTTGAAGTGTGCATCTTCCACATTCTCTGACTGTGATCTCAATCAGCTTCCCTCTCTCCTCTCCTAGCCTTCAGGGTCTCAGGCCTGGACCACGTTGACCCAGGTTATGTGAAGAGTATCGGGCATCTTTTATTGTCTAACCCAGGTATAAACAGTCAAACACAGCAGTTCTTTTGTCAGTAAAAGTTTTTATGGATAGCACATGGTCTAAGGAACTCCAGTGACAGAAGTATTTTTTTCCTTGCGAGTCATGGGTGCACTACCCATGGATTTTGTACAAAAAAAGTGAATAATGACAAGTTGTAACATGAGATTTCATAATAAAAAAGATTCAAAAATACACTTTTTGTTCTTGCATCGGTCTGTTAATAAGGTATGTGATTTTTTTCTTTTTAATAAAAGGTGCAATAAATAAGCTGAGAATGTACAAGTATTTACAAACAGTCTAAACATGATCACAAATGTAAACAGCAGCTTACCAGAGGTATATTTTGTAATTAATGATTGGTTAGGCACGTAAGGTATTTAAAATCGTATTAGTTTTTCATAAAAATATGTTCTCTAAAAAAAGCTCCATGTCATTCAAAGCTCACAGTAACATGTTCAATTGGAAAGATGTTGCCACTGGACACAAAACTCAACATCATTTGACCCTCAGGGTTGAAAAAGCAACAGGCTAATTTCAGAAAGCTGGCACAGACGCTGTTTTTCCACAATCTCTTGATGGGTTGTCAGGGGTGGAAGCGTTAGTTAACTTTGAGAGTGCAGCAACATGGAAATGGCAAATTGCGGCATGTCCAGGGGATAAGGCCGTATTCTTCGGTTCTTTGGAGAAAAACATCAGTTTAGCCACAACATGCATCATGTCGGAGCAGCGTGGTGAATCGCAGCTCAGCGTGAGCCCGGCAAATATTGACACGGAGGGGTTATTTGGAGCAGCGGAGTTCTAAAATAGCCTGCGGTCACTTTGGTTCAGTCCATATTATATTTTTGGAGGGCAAATATGGCTTACGGAGAAAAGTACATTTAGGAAAAAAGGAAATATGAATCTGACTCCAAAGTGTCATTCATTTAGTATTAAGTTAACATTAGCGCTGTAAAGGAAATGTTCAGTCACTTGACCAGGCAATGTCACTGACTACTGTTGGCTTTCAGAGCTGTGATAACACCGAGTCGTCTCCCCAGGGTCATGCTGAGAAGAAGTTCATGAGTCATTTATGGAGCCTCTCTGAGAACTGATCCATGGTTCTGTTGTCGGAGAGGAGAAGGGAAAGAAAGCAGCACTCGGACCGGTCCCACAACAGTTCAGTTTAGCCCTCTCCCTCTCACTGAGGGAGAAGGTGCAGTAGCCTCCTAGGCGTTCACACACACACTTCCATAAACACATAATATACAAACTACATCCTCCACAAACACACAGACATTCACTCAGTTGCAGACCCATGAAGTGAAGACTCCATAGAGAGTAGAGAAGGTGATTGACATCGGGGTGACACTGGAGGGTGAAGTTGCCTCAGGATGACACCCATAATGGTCCCCTCTTAGTTTATAGACAAATGTTCCTGTTATTAGATGGATGATTTGAGTAGAACATGTAAAAGATCTTTCGGGGTGTAGCCTCCCTGCAGGTGGAGGATTCGGGCAGGAAGCTGGTGTCTAGTTGAGATCAGCATCACCCAGGAGTCACTGGTGAAGCTGCAGCCCTCTGCCAACCCGACTTTGAATCGAGCATCATGAGCCCTGGAGGCCGGTGTCAGTGGCAGCCGCAGGCCCGCACCACCATGTTCTTGTATTTCTTCAGAATCACGTTTGAGTTGTCGTCGAAGTAGAGCACTGAGATGGCGTGGAGCTTGGTGGGGGCGCAGCAGGGCTTTGGTACGTTATCTGGATTCATCAGGTGCACCTACAAATCAAAGATATACTTTAAGCCATTTTAATCTGCAATAGCCAGAAAGTCACTTTTAGTTTTATGTGATTGATGGTCCTTAATTTTTCATTTGAGTAGCTGCGTAAAACTAATTATTCTGATGATGTCAGCTGTGGTACAACACATTATTTTGTTAAAGATAGCATTAGCAATTAATCACAAAACTTTCATTAAGATAAGGAACTAATAAGACACAGCTTCTTCTTTCTTTTTTTGTATGCAGCAGCAGAAGATTTGTGAGCATGGTGGTGCACTGTGGTGGGTTTACCAGGGTCTGAACGATGGCGTGGTTGGTGGCGTTCATGTGGGCGTTGAGGGGGAAGGAGCATTCTCCATCACAGTAGTTTGCTGCGTAGCCTTCAGGGGCGATGATCCAGTCCTGAGAGAAACACATTTAAGATAAAAAAATCAAATGAAGGAAAATAAACATCCTAATTATAATATTGTCAGATCTGTTAATGAGGTCAGACACTTTGTTGGAAAGTTTTCTAATTTTTGCATCATTGTAAACAACTGAATGATCCTTTAATGAGAACAGGTAGTTATATCTTAAAGAGTATACTTGACACGAGTTGGTAAATGCAGTGTTAATCTGGAGTTGAGGACGCTGCTGCTCCTGTTTGTGATTCCTGTCTGTGGAATCGCTCAGGGAAGCAATACTTCTCCCCTCCTTCCTTCCTTCCTCTCTGCAACTCACTGTTTTGCTCCGTCAAATTCTCTGCATGTCTTACCTCCATTTAACTTGTTTTTGTGTTTTTATCTAGTGTACCTTCCTGTCTGTGTTAATAATCTCTCTACGTCTTTCTCTGCTCTGTCTGTCCAGCTCCCTTTCCTGTGTGTGTGTGTGTGTGTGTGTGTGTGTGTGTGTGTGTGTGTGTGTGTGTGTGTGTGTGTGTGTGTGTGTGTGTGTGTGTGTGTGTGTGTGTGTGTGTGTGTGTGTGTGTGTGTGTGTGTGTTGGCAGTCTCCCTCTAGATGTCAGTACTGTGTTAGAAGGATATACGTAACTGGCCTTCTATTTTCTTCCTCAGTCTGTCTCCTTTTAAAAACACACATGCACACACACACACACACGTCTAACCCTCTGCCTTGTAATAAGGATTTTTTTGTTTGCCTAAGTGTCATCAACATAGTGAAGTGTAGCGAAGTTAGGAAAGTGCTGAAAATGTGTGGCGCTAGATGCCTTTACCAAGAGACACCTCTGTGAAACACTCCTTTGAGAGTTGACCGAAAACCACAGTCACTTATATTATGTGTAGATTTACATAACCTATTTCCATATTGAACCTTTTACATTATTTTTTCTAAAATGATATTACATAAAGTAGTGAACCTAGCAGGCAGTTAACAGGAATTAGAATTTAAAAATCACCTTAGAAAGACAGTGTGGATAACAAATACCTTACATTTTACTAGACAAGTATTAGGACATGTAATAATGTTTAAAATAAGAAAAGTGTTGTTACCTGCCAGCCGAGCTCTCTGAAGCTGACGTAGAGCTCATGTCTTCTGCACGCCGTCTTCTGGTCGCTGCTGTTGTAATCTGCAACAGAACAACAGAACTCATCAGGAATATTGTAATTTCCCAAAATGTCTCTCTGATGAGATGGTAAAACACACTCAGCTGACACCCTTCCCTGGGTAAATGATACCCAATTAAACCATACCAAAGTGACTCATGACATTCAGAATGAGAGCAAAAGGACAACACTGTGCGCCTCATGTAATGCTCAGGGTGGAGACCGGAGCTCAGGCTCATTACAGCGGTCTCTGCGCTGTACGTGCCTCACATTCAGCCACTCTTAAATCGGTCTGGATGCATGCCTAATTGAATTCATCAGCATTCAAATATTGCTTGGCTCGAGCGCAAGTGGTGACCGAGTGACAACTGTGTTTACGGACCCTCCTGCCCTGCCGTTCCTTCTTAATTATCTCTGTTCCATTCTGCAGACAGTCTCAGGTATAGGTTGGGTTTTCACAGGGAGGTCATTGCTGGCACCGGTCACCACGCTGAAGTCCAGACGGTGACGGTGACACTGACTTTCCACTGACGCTCACTCTCTCCGTCCCGCCTCACTGATTTAATTGTTGTGATTATTTTTTCTTCAAAAACCTCCCAGACAAAGACACGGGGAAATGCTATAGCCCTGGTATGAGTGCTGTATTCTCAAAAGAGCTAACATATGACCCCTGTGGTGTTGTCCCATAACAACCATCCTATGACATACTAAGTTTGGCTTTTTAGTGTCCCCACGATGCCTTAAGCAACACTTCAGCCTTAAGCCTGTAAGTGATTTAAATTGTAGTTGGTTGCACATTCTTTCATTGCGAGGTTAGTTATAAAACTGTTAAGCAACTAAAACCTTATAGTGGTTGCCTATTTTTGTTGGGTTTTTTGTGTCACTTGTTATTAAGGTTACCATACTGGTTTGTGATCCCCAGGCTGCGGTCAAATTGTCTATTTTGCTTAGGAAGGAAATGTACCGGAAGTTTCTAAGTGGCAGCCATAATAAGAACTAGTCGAATACGGTTGACTGTCAGGAGAGGCGCTTCAATGCTTAGGGAACACCTGACCATCCTTTACTAAATGAAAGAGATAATACTGTCCCTCAATTCCCTGTGGCAGCTACATTTAAACAAAGCACTCTACAAATGTCATGTCAAATCTCTTCCTGAATCATAATGGGTTCTCCTTCACATCTTTCCCTGACCTCATGTCATTTTCCACCAAGGTCAAGGAAAAGCGGTTAGGAAAGGAAATGGGACGTATTTCTTTGACCATTCAACCGCATGTTTAGCCTAGTCCGGTTAACCCTTTGGATATTAAAGCTACAATCCACACTGCAAGGGAAAAAAACAATTTACAGCTTTGAGTCAATGTGTCAGAGGAACGAGCGAGTGAGTCAGACGGAGGTTTGTCACTCAGTCACAGCCACTCACCAGCTCACCTACAGCAGCCTTGTTTAGTCAGCTGCACTTGCACTTGCACACACACACACACACACACACACACACACACACACACACACACACACACACACACACACACACACACACACACACACACACACACACACACACACACACACACACACACACACACACACACACACACACACACACACACACACACACACACACACACACACACACACCACACACACACACACACACACACACACACACACACACACACACACACACACACACACACACACACACACACACACACACACACACACACACAGTAATTGAAATTAACCAGAGCTAGTTGCATAAAGATTTCATCATCAAATCAAATTTCATTTTGAACAGACGCACTGACCGCCCTGTCCAGACAGAGTGTTTGAGCTGGACTTGTCTCAAGTAAGTAAAAGAGACAGACAGAGGGAGGGAGAGCAAGTTGGATTTGTCACTTGGGTTCAGCTCAGATTGAAGTATACGAGAAGAGAGGAGCACTAATGCTGTCTGAGTTCGGGCTTCAGTTTCTACCATCCGCACCCAAAATGTGCATGTGTCGTAGAATACAATAACAATAGTTTATTTTTATGGCAACAGAACATAAATGTGTCATCTGATTAGACGGTTTGATTCTGTAAAAGACAGGAAATGGAAGCTGAGACTGGTCACGACAAACGGCTGCAGAGGGGGGTTAAATGTTCGTCAGTAACCATCAAATACAGTCAGGTGTTTCCCCAGTTTAAGGTTCCTTCCTTTACAATAGGAAGGGAAATTCACTGGGTGTCTGCCAATGTGGAAATACAAAGTTTATATATGTGTGTGTCTGTGCTCTGCATTCAGACACGTATGTTTGTGTACTGATGCTACCCATGGATACCGGACCACATGTGCTCGTCCTGCCTCCCTGTGGACGGACTGATCTGCCAGAGTCTCCAACAGCATTCAGATCTCACAGATTTACTGTATGCAGACCTCCACAAATGAGGAAACAGGCTGGCCTTGAACCAGTTGCTGTAGGATTGCACTGACTTTTCCTATAATCTTTTAAATAAAGAAAGAAATCCACTTTTTTTCGTGCATTGTCAGGCATATTTGCCGTGTTTACAGTATTTTTATACAGGAAACATCCAAGGACAGAAAAAGGCGAAAACACATGCGATTGAAAGGACTATTCTGATTGGCTGACCTGATATGAACTTGAGGTGTGTTTATAAAAAGAGGAATGGACACATTACAAAATTAAAGATTATAGGAAGATAGGGCTTGCACTTATTCAACGTGTAGAGATTTATGCGTGCGTATTGGAATATGGATCGCTGGGGTTTTAATATCTTTGAGCTTGTTATGCTTCCAAACACTAACATACACAAACTGCACACACCCATGTTACACACACCCACACACACCCCCCCCCCCCCCCCCCCCCCCCCCCCGCTTTACCCAGGTCTAGTTTATGGTGCATGACATTCAGCTTCGGGTCAAATACAACGCAGGGGGAATGAACTGCCTGCTCACTGGTTACACTGGTTACATTTGCTTGCTTTTGAATGAATAATGTTTACTAAAATATTGTAATGTTACGCATTCAAATAATATTTGTATTTGCCATATGTACAGCATAAGGTTTATTATTTAGCCTCATATTTATTTTTCCTCTCTTATCTCACACCCACAGATACACAACTCATTTTCATTGCACCGCTTGGCCTTCAAAGCCCTCGGCATTAACCGTCTGCGGGCTCTTTAGGAGGAATAAAGCTGATATTTACTGTGGGCTTTCATTGAGTGTAGAGGCCCAGATTTGTGGTGCCCATAAACCACATCTCTCCTTCCTGCCTGTAAAACGTAATGCCACACAGCTACCGCTGAGCGCCGGCTCCCAGGAGACTTCCATTCATATATTTTTCCTTCATGGATAGAAAACAGGGGTGGGAAGGAGAACACGCTCTACATATTATGCTTGTAGTTCTTATTTGTATACTACTACTCAGTGGCGGCCGGTGGCCTTTTTTTTTGGTGGGGCTCTTGACGTACCGTAAGTGACCTACCCGGGAAATGACCCCTTAAATGATGACTTCTGGTGATGTTAGAGGGGGGGGGGAAAGGAGAAATCGAGGCTTAAAAATATGAGAAGACTGATCAATACCTCCATAATCTTCAGTGTGGAAAATATTATTTATCAACCTGAACATCTACTACTTTACCAGGAATTTGTGTTCTCAGAACTGGTCTGTTTTTTTCTTTCTTAAAACTGTTCATGTTTTATGAACCAACACCTTCACCAAGTAGCTTTACAGTGAACTGCATGTGAGATATAAAATTAATAGCATCTTTTCAGTAGCATTAATTATAAATATTTAAGTGGTTCAATACAAGTCACTACAGCATTTCAAACTGAACTGTGAATAAATGCAATTTAAAAAAAATAACCACAGCACAAAATGTCATAAATTGTGTTTTTTCTTTGTTTCTCTGAGGATTATTTACAAACAGGTTTATTTACATATAGCAATAACTCAGAAATGAAAAAGCTACATCGTCTAACACGAACAACCAGTTAGCATAATGATAATATATGTGTTATGTACAATGTAACTGGCAAGGCTAGAGCAAGAAAGAACATAAAGTTTGCAAAAGGTTTAAATAACTTCAAGTATCTGTCTTCAGATTACGTGGAGGTTTTAGTCCGATGGGAAGCAGATTTTAAGCGACACCGAAGATAAACCAAAAATGTGGTGGAGCTGCAAACCGTGTAGTGTTGCTGGGACAGAACAGGAGCTATAACCGTTGGAAAATACATCACAGACAATGCAACAAACGTGGAGACAGAAACAATCACTTCTGTGATAAATGCCTACTTATTAATAAACTTCTAACAACCATGGGAAACCTCCTCTCTACATATAAAGTGATATCCAAGCATGGGAAACAAAAGACAGCATTTACCTGTTTGCATCCAGCTAGCCAAGCCTTTCTTGTGTACCAGCTACTTGTGAAGCCTCGTGTATAAATGTTGTCTTTTTCACGAGATTGCTGCGATATATTCAAATCGGGTTGGTCCGGTGCAAGGTCTTTAAGCAACAATTTATCTGCCAAACTTCTCCTTTCGAAAGGATTGGAGATTAGCTCTTGAACAGAATTAGGCGGGGACCGAGGTCCCGAGACTCCACCTGCACACGAAGCCATCCTCATCAACTACTGCGTCAACCGGATACGAGTCACTGTCCAAACTACTCACAGACTGCACTGGGCGCTGACATTGGCGCCCGGTGACCGTCATCTTTGACGACGCTGATTGGCTGAAATTATATTTTCGCGGCATAGTTTACACGTTACAGATAGCAACAGTCAGCTGCTGGTGGCTGCTGCTGCACTGGTTGAAGGCTCCTCTCTTAGCGCCCAGACGAGAGAAGGTACACGGGCAAGGCCAGGCAGGAAACATGTGACTTATCAGTAACTTTAGACATCGTAACACAATTTTAAACGAGATTTTATTGTAGATTATACATTTTACTGATACCAATTATATAATATTTACCTTGTTCATTAAAAATAAAAATAAAAACATATATATTTTTTTAAACATATTTTTTTTTTTTATTTTAATTTTAATTATTATTATTTTTTTTTTCAATATGGGAAGAGGTGGGGCGGCGCCCCTAGCGCCCCTATGGACCGGCCGCCACTGCTACTACTGACAACTATACTACACATTTTGGGAAATATAATAACTCGATACCACTCTACTGTCTCTACTCTATATATGAAACTAAAGCTAGCAGGCAGATAGCATAGTGACGTGCATTATTAGGACTTTGAATTTCAACATGAAGCAGGATTTCCTTTCCTAACACAGTGATGTGAATGGAGCCAGTGGCACTGAGCCATACTTTCACATTACAGTTTACCTAACAGTTTTTAACCTGGAAATGTTTCTCTGTGAGTAGACAAGCATCCATTTCACCATGTGACACTAAAACTCTCCAATAAAGCCAATTCACATTGAATTCATTGAGGTGGCCGCAGGGGAAACACTGCTCCTTACTGAACGTAAGCACTGAAGCTCTTTAACACCAAGACTTTCGATATACTGTACTGGCCTGATATTAACCCCTCATCACACTACCTGCCATTCATTAAGCCCTGAAAAACACTTCCCCCAGCCCTTATGTCAGAAGGAAAAGGCTATAAGTTATATTTATCACGTTATTCCAAAAACACAAGAATTAAATGGTGCCGATTCAGACATTATAGTCAGAGTGTTTGGTGTAGGAAGTGTGTGCCGCTGCGTATGTGTGTTTTAAAGAGTCATTTCAACCCCAGCGGGCCACAATATATCAAACCGCCTCACTGTGTATAATAAACTTTGCGAGAAAGATTGCAGCTTTCACAGTATCAATTACATGAAGTCCCATAGAGGTGGTGGTGACAGAAAAGTTATATATGCCCGAAGTTTAACATAAAATCTGGATCAGTAACCTAGAAGAAGGAGGGGGAGAGTCCCAAGAGGAAAGAGGCCATGAACAGTGACATGAAAGGAGAATGTCACTGTTGTCGCTCCTCTCTTTGCCCTCCCGCAAACCACTACCACTGAAGTTTATCTTTCTTCCTGTCTTTCATCACAGAGGTTATTAAACCCTGCGAGGGAGCTCCGCCATGTCTAATTACTCCAACGGTAAACAAAGGAGGTCGGGTGGGGAGGGAGAATGAGGAGGTGGAGGGAGGAGAGGAGAGACAGATGAAAAAACATTGCTGGCCGAGCGCCGTGTTATTATAATTCTTTAAGCGATACTGTTAGCGTGGTCAGTCTTTTAGCTGCGCGGCTAATGACTGGCTAGGTCTAATTACAGGCCTCCTGTGCTGTGCCGGGACGTGATATTCCTTCCCCGGATGGTTGTTAACTTCCCCCACAGCCAAAGCCCAACCCGACTCCCATTACCTCCCGACCTTCTTCAACCCACAAAACCCCAAATTACCTTTAAAGGTGTTGTATTGTTCTTTTGGCGAGCTACAAAGAAGCATTTTCCACATCAGGCACACCCAGAGGGGGCGGAAGCATGTTCTGACAAAACTACTCATCTGTCCAAAATACAAAATGGAATAAAAAAACAATACTAAAAAGACCAATTTACTCAATAATTAAGAAACCAAGACGTTAGCTTGCAAGTAGTCTGCTTTTGTGACCAAAATTTAAAAACAAAGATGATTTATTACACGTATAATACAACTATTATCTTAAAACTAATGCTGCAGAAATTTATTTGGCTGAATAAGTCTTATTTTGTCATCTGGAAGACATTTAATATCACATGTCCTTTCAAATCCAGCTTGCTTAGATTGTGAAAATTAGAAAATAACAAGGCCCATGGCCTCACAGGGAGTACAGTAGGGAAAATAAAGATTTAAAGGTTGTTAACTATCCTTAACAGACTGAAGTAGGCATTTTAGTACTTTATGACAAACCAAAGTATAGCGGCCAAATGTTTAAAATCGAAATGAAACTTGACAAAAATAGCTAGATCCACTGCATTGATTTACTGCTCAGTTCAGGAGTGTGCAATTTGGGCAGAGATGGGAAACTTTTTCAAAAGAGCAAAGAAAAGCCTCTATGTGAAAGTTGTGCACACTAGAGCAATTACAAACAAACACATTGCTGCCTTCCTGTCTTGGATCTCGTGTTTTCACAGGAAACAAATATCAGGGTGAATTATGGGTGAAAAACTCCTTTTAGATGGAGCTGTGGTGGCCTGAACTGATGTACTGTAGCGCTGTGCCAAACAGAAACTAGGGGACAACGTCCACATTTTTTTTCTCCCCATGAGCGCTCCACAAGACGGATGCTCTCCCCATCCATCCTGTCCTCCTCCCTGTCTCTGGAGTGAGTGATGCGGTATTGAAACCATATGCCCTCCTGAATTCCTCACGGATTCTCCCATCCCGTCCAATCCCAGCCATCCTCTGCTGGCCACGGACACTCGGCTGTCGCGAGGGGGGCCTCCCCGCTTCCTGTGTTGGATCTAAATATTTACACTCCCCGTCGTCCCGAGTGGCGAGGCGGAGAGGTCTTGATGTTTTGGGTTATGTAAAGTCCAATCTTCCAGGACGCATATTTAACAGTTTGTCCTTGTTAGAGCAGATTTTCAAGCAGATTCACTCCAGAGAAAGTTTTTTAATCCTGATTTAATCCAGGACACAAAAGCATACTACTCGCTAAAGAGAAGGTCAATTAGCTTTTTTATTTACTTAAATTATGACTTTATTTCCATTTAACAAACACGTGCCTTAAAGCGAGCAGAGACGATATTCGTTAGCCCAACGCTAACCCACATCATGAGCACATTGTGTGCACCTTAGCCCTCTGATTCACTTTGCACCCCACAATCAGAATCTTCTTTAAGACATCTTGACTTAAAGTCTGAAGACATCTCAAGCCAAAGACAGCTGGGTGGAAGAGAGTACAGGTCCGGGCCAAAACTGAACATGTGGTAGACTCTAGCTGTCCTGTAGCATAACAAATGATGAGTCTTTGTTCTCTGCCAGAGCTTTCATCTAATGCAATTACTGAGCACCAGCCCCACAGGAATTTGACTTGCAACCTGTTGTGTTAACCGCAGCGCACAGTAACCTACTGAGTAAGCGAAGGAGATGCTCTGAACAAACAGGAAGTAGAGCCAAGAAACCTCAGCGAGGGTTTTTCAGAGCGGTAGCGAGAACAAACCCAACTTGTCCCACAAATACTTCTGTACACCACGCAGATGGTAGAGCCATTAAACGGGGCAGCAGAAGAAGCAAAGCAAAGGTAAATCGCTTCCCCGCCAAGTGGGGCCGCTTGCAGCTGTGTGTCAGAGCACTAAGCTGTGTTTTGGCACAAGAGATCCAAATGTAAGCCGGCTCTGGACTAGATTTATCCAGTTTATTTCGGGTCGGACTTCAGTCGTTTTGGACTGAAAATCAATTCCAGTTAGCGACTTATTTTGGGCCAGTCTCAGCCACTGCAGTCAGATCAAATATATTCTTGCACATCATCGATCACAAGTCTCCCTTGGGACCAACAAGCAGGTGTGCAGATCTTAGGCTGTTTTGGGCCAAACCATTTTGGCTACCTGAAGATCAGCAGATACAACAATACTATGTGTACTATGATACCGCATGTTACATTTACACATCTTTCTGTTAATGGAATCCAGTCTATGGGTTTCTTACATAAATCTAGGTAGACTGATTTAGGTGTAGTACTTAAAATAAAAAGGGGTGGTTGCCTGCGCTAAACGTTTTATTTACGGCTGCATTCAAGGCTTTTCTCTGATATACAGTCGAGTCTAAGCTTTAAGCCACTAAAGCTTAATATGAACATAATGCTTCATCTGTCACATTAGCAAAGGGCCAGGCCAATATTAAGAGCAGGCTCCCTGAGCGTTAGCTTTATGTACTGAGCTAGTCACACAAAGACGCCTCACAGGAGCAGCTTAGCTTCAAGCACTGTAAAGTCTGGCCAGAATTACACAGCAGGTGAAAGGTGGTCGGATTAGGGTTTGATTTAATTTGAAAAGCTTGCCGAGTTCATAACATCGGGCTTATACCTGCTCATTACATCATCTGTCGAGTAGGGGAGTACTAATGAGGAAGTTCAGAGGATGAGGTCATCTGTCAAGATGGATTAGCTTCATTCGTCCTAAATTATTGAACTTCTCAAGTCCACTCATTGTGCCCGTGCCATCACGCAGCTGTCCAAAACTCTACTAGTATTTAAATTATTCCACAAAGCAAGTGGTCAAAAAGTCTTCAGTTCTTATCATACACACATTATTTAAACATTTTCCTCTATACTCTCTCCCTAACACCACCCATGCATCTCATACTCTATTTCTTTGTATTTTTAGATACAATCTCAGCCTGAAGATGTGCCACAGAAATCCCCTTCATAAGTAAACATTGAATATATTTCTGAAAAACACTATATTCCTTGCTTAAGATGCAGGTTTCGGGAAAAACTTCACTACCCTCCATCTTAACAGAGAAAGTACAGTAAAAACAGATTTTGGACATCCTTCCCTGGGCTAGGATTTTCATGTGACGGGGGCTGATTAGAGAGAGATCCGGATGAAGTCACATCCAATTCATCAAGTGTCTCGGAAAGGAATACTTCAAACATATGCTACGCATCTATTCATCTCAACAGGCCGGACATCAGTTACGTATGAGGGCAGTTTGGTGTCTCATTGTGTTCATGGTTGGATTCTTTGATGAGGTCGGTGAAGGTTCAGTGACTGACCTGCTGGGCCCAGTCTGGATCCCTCCTGCGGTTGCGTGGATCGGTTTCGGTTCTGCTGGCGACTTTTTCTGCCAGTGGAGCGGGAGTTGCGTATATGGACTTCACTGACTTTGAAGAACGCCACCATGAAAGGCTGCTTCTCCAGAGCACCGTCCCGTCCTACGAGGCCCGCCTCCTTGGTGCTGATGAACTGCCCTGTTTCAGAAGACAAAGCGCTTAAAACTAATTTTATCTTTACCAAAGTGGTTGTGTTGATTAGCAGAAGTTGCCCAAATTACATTATGTTTTCGTGGTTATTTTGACGATTAGGGGGAGGTCAATCCTAAAAGTTTCTTTAAAATGTGTATTTTGTTGTGATCTGCGGCCCTTACCACTGCTGGTCTCCACGCTGACCTGCAGGCCCAGATTGTGTCCCGGGTTCATCACCCACAGGTTGCTGGTGGCAGTGATGTCAAACTCCAGCCAGCCCTCCTCCGCCGCCCACAGCCTGCGGGACTCCAGCAGGAACAGGTCTGCCTCTCTGGGAGAACACGGGAGATGACACAAAAGATAAACAACTAATACGAGATAACAATAGAAATGTGTTTTGTGACCTGGTGATACTGTCAAGGAAAGTTGTTTTGGGAACACTTAGCAATCACATGTCATTCTATGAAAAAGTAAGTAGGAAAGAAGTCAACGTTACCAAGAATACGATTTAAGCACCGACTAATAGAGAGTAGAAGAGTTAGATTAACTAGTTTATCTGGTTATCCAAAGCTATTTGGATTTTTGCTAACCAGGTTAAGAATTATTTTAGGTTTTTAAGACTTTAACTTTTGATTCACTCGCAGGTAAAACTATAAGGTTGCAGGCAACAAACAACAAAACAAAAATATTACCCTAAGAGACATGAAGGGTGGATCCACATGAACATACTAGTTAATGCTGGCAAATAAACAAGAATGTAGGAAATGTAGGTTGGCGCATCCTATTTTATTGCTTAAGTTCATTAATCTACAGCATAAACTGTGGTACGGTACAGCGGTGTTACTGTAGCTCACTAGACGATGGATCTATCTCTTTAAGAAACCAGAGGACACACAGGAGCTGAAGGTTTGTATCAGGGTAACAGTATCATAACAACATGACAGAAAGATGGATGGCTGCACTTAACAGAAAATGCTGAGATACACTGTATCACACTCCACTTTGAGTCTGACCATACACTCTACCTCTCTGAGGGACAGGAGAAAAGGAAGGTATTAAATCTTTGGTATCAGGCTACATGTATGTTTATATCATTTACAATATTTTGTGTAAACAGATCAAGCTACATAATTGAAGAATATGTCGTGCAGGGGAAAAAAACGCGACTAGTGTAACACAATTGTGGACGAGTGAGTGAGAAGAGAGCACGGGAGTTGCAAATAACAGACAGAGTGTGAGTGATAAGAGGGCCTGTCCTCCCACTGTCCCATTACAGTAGTAATGACACAGCGTCGGATCTGTCGGCCGTCCTCCACAGCCGACATCAAAGCAGCGCAATCATCCAGGTGTTCGGAGAATGCCCCTGCAGTCATGCATCAGCAGCCCTTCTTTATTGGGCATTAATGAGAGTGTTTCTGACAGTTTCCGTATGAGCCACTATTTTCCCTCACGCACACACACAAACACACCCTCCCCCACTGCTAAGTTCACACGTTTGCCCCAGCAGGAGTCCGTGTACCCGTGTTTCCGCCTCATCGCTATAGCTGCTGTTGGGCTGACGAAGAACGGCAGGGGTCCATCAGAGAGCCGCCTGCAGGGCGAAGGCGACCGGGAGCCCACTGTAAAACTTCTTATTGACTGACTGCTTAAATGAACTGGAATAATAAGGTTAGAGGTGAAAGTTAACCTTTTTGCTACAATAAATCTCCTTTATAAGTCATGTCAGTGAATGCTGTTAAAAATGTAACGCAAGGTGGAAGAGTGTAGCTCACAGCTGGCCGGGTTATTCTTTGTGCTTTCATCTTTTAACACCTGACAAATGTGTAAGATTGTAAAAAGAATATGCACATCAGACATCAGGAGGGAAAAGATGCAGAGGTTTTCAGAAAAATTAGGATATTCAATTTTTGAGAATCAGAATGAAGGCATAGAAGGGAAAAAAGGAATTAAATCATCTGGTTACAGACGGTATAATAGCTGCTAAATGGGGATGGGTCAGTGAAAACAGCCTTTGCAAAAACCTGCCTTTTCTCAATACGATGACAGGCCTGACACATTTCTGGCATTGTAATCTCTCACATTCCTAGCCTACATTTACCAAAACCGCCCCAATCAAATGAAAAGTACAAAGGGTGTCAGGCTAATTAAGCGCTCTATCATTATGGCTTAGAGTCAAAACAGGAGTCAGGTTTTTACTGGAAGGAGGGGCACCAGAGAGTTAATAGGCTCCCAGCTGGGCCACTGCAGAAGGTACAGTTTTGCAAAAAGGCAGAAAATGGGGACAAACAACAACAATTGACTCAACAGAAGAGAAACCATCAAACCTTGGACGTTACATTCCAGTATCGAGGACAAGAAGATGCGAACATAAGAATGGAAAATGAGAACACTTCTAACTTTAATGTCATATAAAAGCTACTGATTTTGTCAGTGGATGCATCTTGAATTCAAAGCACAAACAAAGCAGCCGCAAATGTTCTCCACCTGATAGCACACCATCCAGGCTATAATTTACTTCAAGGTAAAAAAACAGTCCTGCAATAATACAGAAATCTGAGATATATGCACCCTTTAATCTCCAAATATCTCCCAAAATAAAAGGCTTTACCTCCAGGCTGGAGAGCACAAACCACCCATTGTAGGGATGAAGGAATGCAGCTGAAAAGTAGCTCTTGATACCCATAGAAACTTTTTGACAGACAGATAAATATACATTGCCAACATCTAAAGATACTTTGTGTAGCTACGGACCTTACAGAGGATCAGCTTTAGCCGAGGACTATAGTCTGAGAACATTTGGTTTGAGAGACCCCACCTTAAGGTGTTTTGTTTCTTGATGATATTCAGCTCAAAATAATATATTAATCAAGTTAAATAGCTCTTCATACTCAAAGATTTAAAGGAGAAAGATACTTTGATATGTATTCATTGAGAAACACAATATACAGGGCTATATAAGATGTTAGTCTAAAGTTGTATATCAGGAATTCTCTTCATGTTGGAGCTGGTTCTCGCTGGGCGGGCTTGGTAAAACACAAATATCATTCAGAAATCTTTCTGGATGTTTATCTGCCCCTGCAGACGTAATGTAAATGTTTGGCATGTATTAGCTGCGCACATTTGGGGGACGGGAGGATTTTGAAGCTGTGCTATTTCTGTTCCACGTGGTTTTGCTTGATTTGACAACATAAACATAGCGAGGGCCGAGTCTGTGTAACACGCAGGGAGAATGTTAGAGAGATAGAGAGAAACACAGGGAGACGCAACTTTATTATTTTCATATTCTTCAGCTTTTTTCTCAAATAATGAACTGGAACATGAATCTTCAGAAATATACTTAACATTTCACTCAATATGCTAAAGCTTTGTAAGATACCAAATACAGCTGCGTCCATTTAGAAGTATGAGTATGTTACAGATCATTTGATCATAACTTATTTTTTATAAACAAAGACTTATTTGCACAGTCAATGGTGAATCTGGACCGCCAGTTTCAAAGACGACAAGAAAAATAGTTTGATGTGGACAATCGAATCAAAAACTAATTTACGGAGTGATTATTGTGTGTGTGTGTGTGTGTGTGTGTGTGTGTGTGTGTGTGTGTGTGTGTGTGTGTGTGTGTGTGTGTGTGTTACCTGTCAGGGTGCTCCTTGACCACCTGGTAGACTTTGAGTAGCAAGGTGTCGTTGCGGAAGGCGCGGCTCACACACTCCTTGTAGAGGCGAAACTCCGCTGCGGTGATGGCCTCGCCCTCTGGGATCTGAGAGAGGTTGAACTTAAACTCTTTGTGGTGACTCCGCTGCGGAGAGAGCTCCCTGTCGTACTCCACTGTGGGATAGAAACACACACATGGGATCATTACATTGTGCACAAAGAGAAATGGACAGGAAAGATTATACATAGAGAAAATCACGACTTCTTCTGCCTAAAACCTCTGTTTTTTGTCTTTTGAAATCCTGCTTTGATTTCGTTTATACTATCAGATCAATAAAGTATTATCTACATTCTTTTCCTATGGACATCATGGCCTTCTTTGACCTTTAATGCCTTTCTAGCGGCTTGACTTGGCGTTTATCTTGTATTTTCTATAAATAGGATCAAATTTCATATTTACAAACAGTATTTAAGTGTAAACATACAGTGAGTGATAAGCGGATATCCTCCCAGACACTGAGCCGAGGTCGACCATAAAAGCCTTTAAAACGCTCACATGTGATTTATCCTTAAGGTCTAATAGGTTTGTGTGGCTTCCAGTTTCCCTAAATAAAGCCCTGTTATCATCAGTCCGGAGCAAAAGCCCATGGCGGCAGCAAGCTTAAGAGTCATTCTGCGACCACTTCTGACGGCGTGAAATGACAAAAACCAACAAATGTTCTCCCTCCTATACTTTTAAGTGCAATATGCGCCATAATGATAATGTGCTCTCTGGGGATTCAGTTCCTGTCTCAGCTGGAGGTTTCTCTCCCACAGCAAACAGTCTGCAGAGTCAGTCAGTGGATGGACACACAGAGTGAGAAGAGGGAAGTGAATAAAGAGCATTATGGGAAGAGCAATTAGAAAGTCTACAGAAATACCCAGGCAGAAACACACCGTAAAGGCTAACCCTACAAAAATTGAAATAGTATCTACTTAAACATACATCAGCACATTCATACTATTCTTAGTCCATGATTGGATCTTACCAATTTTAAGTTTGGTAAGGCGGCGGTTTCACCATCACTGTAAGAGTAGACTCACTGGGAACCAAAGCTAGATGTTAAAACTACTTCAGTTGTATCCCCTGCAGTGGGACCAAACTAAGATGATAGATGGATCGATAGATATGTACTTTATTGATCTCAAATTGGGACATTATTTTGTTGCAGAAGCAAAGTGTACAGGCATTGCATTTTCCCACATATTTACTTCTACTAGCCTGCACGATTTTGGTTGAATAAATAGTTTGACATTTTAGGAAACAATTTTTAGCTTTTGCCAAGAGTTCAAATGATAAGTATGCTAAATATGAAGATGTAGCTAGACGATGGTAAGCTGAAACATCAAGTTGCGCCACATACCAGGGGTGACATATTCAGACAGCAAGACATAAGTGTAGTTAGTCGAAGCTAAAACAATATTTTCAACATAACTATACGAGTAAGAGCGAATATTAAGATTCTTCCTGACTACAGATAACAGCACTACTGTACAGCAGTTTCATATACAGTATATTTAAGACAACGTAACTGTAAAAGGAGGCAGGGTGTGAATCCAATACTTTTTTACTTTATTTCATTTATTTTGAAGATTCATTTGAATACTTTGAGAGTCCAAAGGTTTGGTAAGAAGTGTTGTACCTGAGCCAGGCTTGTTAAAACTTTCTGGTAATTTTATGATGTCGGGACCCACCCAAAATGGACCAATGACACATTTAGTTCCCAGAGTCATATGCGAAGAGAAAATTGTGTTGATGTGAGAACACTGGAACCAATCAGACTCTCCCAAAAGTGCCAGCCCCACCTTGTACCCACACCCAGGAAGGTTAAAGCTCCCCTCATCCCCCGACATTTCCAAGTTACATACATGCTGAAGTTAAGTAAGAAACAGCACAGAAAAGACTTGGAGTGAAGGCGTGTCGTTCTAGCCTCACTCCAGTCTAATCCTGAAGCATATTGCTGTGGCTTGGTCAAAACAAATTACAATAATTGAAGCCTCTCAGTTTACGTCTGAGCCAGTGCTGTCTCTCTGCATTTCAAATGCTTTCCATCTTACTGTATATAAAGAACGAGATGTTATTCACATCAGTATCCCTGTGACTTCTATCAGATTTGACAGTGACCATCTCCTCATCGTACTCCACAAGCTGCCCACCCACACCACACACACACAGATGTTGCAGTAAGTGTGTGTGATAAGGCGTCTGCTCTTGTGTTGAAGGGTAGATACATCAGCTAAGCTTGTGTGTCTGTGTGTGGAGGCTTTAAGCGGAGGTCATGGTACTCTAAATGACTTTACAACACTCCCTTCAACAGCCCCGGGCGTAAAGACCAGCAGCTTGAAATTTAATATTCCCCGTTTCAGAATCTACTGACTCTTTGGCACGAAAGCTCTTTGATAAACGGACGATGGTGGTGAGAAGGTCAGAAAGAGTTTCACAAGTATCAAATGTTTATTACATCTGCTGCAATGCACTGTATGGTACATGTACAATATATCAGGCACTTGACATTACTGGCAATCATAAATCTTTATCAGATTGGTTATTTATTAGGAGGACTCTACTATTGGTTGCTGTATGGGGAGTATAGAATGCAATGGTTTTGGATCTTGGCCAATACTAGGGACTAAAGTCAGTATATCTCGGCCTCTGTTGCTTCAATTTTGAACATTACTCTTTATTATCACTCATTACCCCCATTTTATGGAAACCAAATAAGGAATTGCTAGAGCTCCCCTTCATATTGGAATTATTCAAAAGTCACATCCAGGCCCTGAGTGTGTTTTGCCACCTTTGTTGTTCTTCTTCTTTGGCGGTTTGAGAAATTCCCATTCCCAACCAGTATGCTAGCCAAGCTGTTAATAACAACTATTGTTGTTAACGCAGCATTAATACACTCCTCTGACTTCTTAACACAACACAAACATAGATATCCAGTTTAGCTTTGTTCTTCCAGTAAGCAGTGAAGCAGCAAGGGAAACTAAAAGGGCGTTAACAGCCTTGTCCGAGAATTAAATCAGCAACTTTTTAAACTTTGTATTTCCTGCAAATATGCAACAAAATACACTACAATCATACACGACAAGTGAAAGACATTGTGCCAAAGCAGAAACATGTTTTCTTTGAGGTGGAAAAATGTATCCACTAATTTCATTCAGCTTTAATGAAATTCACAGGACGCATTTCTTCTTGAATTTATTCCCCTCACATCCTAACAAAATCTCAAGGCACTCTTAAGCTCCATGAACAACTCACTGGCCTGTTCAATTAATCTTTTCTTCCTTAACTCAGAGTGGGGAGTAGTTTTGAGCAGCTTCCAGATGAAGACAAACAATTAAAACTATGAAATATGAAGACAGCCACAGTCTCACATTATCATACACTTTATCACCGCAGTCCTCTGCAAGATTGCCTGAGAGCCACAGTGTAGCGGCTAAGTAGCATTCCAGCTGCTTCTCCACCTTCTCGGCTTGAAATTCGATAAAAATCCACTGAGATTTCACATCTAAAATCAAAGCGAGGTCTTCACACGACGTCTACAGAGAGCGTAACCTTTGTGCTAATCTACCATGACGTGCGCTTTGAGACAGGAACACACAGAAGGGAAAAGGGATTTAGATTTGGATGATTCAGGGAGGAATTCATTCAGAGTGATTCTAAAGATGGGGAAAGAGTGATTATATTAGTGATTTGGTGCAAACCGTGCTCTATGGAAAGTGCAGTGTTAATGTGTGGTGTGTGAATACTCGTCTGTGTATGTTGTGTGTAATTTATGGCTTTATTTTATTACCGCACTCCCAGCTTTGGTCACCAGTTCATGAGAAAATATACACAAACAGAATACACAAAATTACTAAGTCAATGTTTCTCTTTCATTTTCTTGAACACACAGAGAGGCAGCCAACTGTAACCAGAAAACATGGGACATCTCTCTGATGATTCACCTAAACCATGTGTGATTAAATCTGCTATAAAACAAAAGACACAAAAGGAAGAAATGGGGCGTGAGGAAAGGAGAATAAATGATGACTGTTGTAATGGTAATATAGGTAGAGAAAAACAAACGCATGAATGAAACAAAGTTTGGTCAAGAAAAAGATGTACAGTAATGAATATTTTTGGAGTGAAGAATTGTGTCAAAATGGATACCCTGCAGCAATACAGCTAAATGTGTGTCAATAGAAAACGTTTGTCTATTATAATAACACAGGAGAAGAAGATGACTGTGGGAGAAGTGGATGAGATGACAAGACCAGACAAGGAAGGAAAGACAAAATAGGTTGTCTTACCTAGATAGAGGTGGGAGAAAGGGGAATAGACAGGATGAAAGATAGACAGTTAGTGACAGAAAGAGAGTGAGACGGATCATTGGCAGATTCCCTTGGACGCTTTGATTCCTGTTTCCACCTGCGCAACATCTGTCGCTGCTGTCCTGCTGCTGGAAGTACTATGGCAACACACACACAAACACACACATTTACCATGACCCTGAGAATCTGTTAGTATCATATGGACTGAATTCATACGGTTCTTATATTCACAGCCTGCACATGCTCATGGGTTCTAAAAATGCTTTTCAAATTCAAAATAATTAAGAATGTATATTAGTGTTGGACAAACTATGATAACTGAATTATGAAAAAGAACCGTGAAAAAAAGGTGCTGACAGAAAGAAAAGTGAGTGAAACTTTAAGCCAGAATGCTGGAGGCCGACAACAGAGTGGATAGAAGAACAGACAGATATGAATCCGACACAACGTCTGGAGTAAAACTAAAGAAAAGCAACCGCCGGTAATATGTTTAAATACTTTGAAAGTTTGATAAAAAAGGAAAATAGGAAGACAGACTCATTTAAAAACAGGAAAATAAACTGGATAGGGAGAGGAGCAGTGTTCTTAACGTGAAGCAGCGCTGTGCAGCAGAGGCCCTGTTGATGGGCTGACTGGTCCGTGGTCAGTGGTCAGTGAGTTTGCTCACACTCCTAACGCTGTCCAGTCAATCCCTCAGAGGCACAGCCGGGGAGCAGTCGCCTGCATCAAATCCCTCCAGCTTTCTCTCACACGTCCCACAACCGCAGAGAAAACAACCAACAACCACCTTCTCGCACCAAAATACTTTTTCGCCCTCCATCAACACTCAGTTGGTAAAATTAACTAAAAGGAAAGTTACGGATGGGTTTCTCAAGGTTAATTATGTTGTCAGATATGTATCTATTTTTGAGAGGGGATTAGTGAAAGCTTTTAGCCTCAAAGCTACATCAGCAATTAACTTTTCCACTATGGTGGTGAGACTGAGGAACGACAAGAACCGGCCGTGACAGTGTTTGTAGACAATCTTAAGGAAAAAGCTTCTGAAGACATCTTAATTCTTACAGTGTAACGGTTGTACACTTTCCTGTATTATCAAGTGCTGCAATGTAGATAACAGAGAACTGAGTACCTGTCTAGAGTATTTAGGGAGCTCTTATTAGATCTGTCAGTAAGATTGTACTAGGTTCCAGTTTGTTGACAGATTAGGTACATTCTGCCAATCAAACAAGACTTTTTTATCCATCTACATTTGCAGATATGTATAACACATAGAGATTCATGCTGAACCAGTTCTGTGGTATTTTTTGCAACAAAACATTTTAAACAGGAATATGTCACTTTTGTTCAAGGGCTGCCCTACAGGATAGTGGTGCCTTTAACTGCCCTTCATTTCCCATAATTCTCAGATGTTTTGTGGGAGTTTTATGCGTAGACCATGCCAAATATTACATTACATGTCACTTGTTAGACGCTTTTATCCAAAGCGACTTACATACTTAATACTGTGGGCAATCCCCACAGGAGCAATTTGGGGTGAAGTGTCTTGCCCAGGGACACAACGACATGCTGACTGCAGTGGGGTTTGAACCTGTGACCCCCCTGATCCAAACACCAACGCACGTTATGAACCACTACGCCACACGCCTCCCCGGGAATTCCGAAGTCCCTCTTTAAAATCTCTGGAATCTAATTAAATATGTGATTTACTATTTCATCTGACCCATAATGCATCTCACTGAAAGAAGAGGCTATGAGAGTGAGACAAAATGAGAGATTGAGAGAAATAATAAAAAGACATTTCCACAAACACCCTTTAATTAAAAGTATGCAAACCAAGAACCTGTCAACATTCTTAAAGACTTTGCAGATTGATAACCATTACAAATGTTCTGGATATCCAAGGCATGACAAGAATCCATCAGTGTTTATGTAATAGTGTAAGAACAGCCCATAACCTGCCTGGTTTCTCTCTCAGGCTTGATGGTTTCTGATGATAGGTTGGATACTTTCTTGTGTTTCATTCATCTTTAATTCTCATTCTCT
Source organism: Trematomus bernacchii (assembly GCF_902827165.1). Taxonomy (NCBI): domain Eukaryota; kingdom Metazoa; phylum Chordata; class Actinopteri; order Perciformes; family Nototheniidae; genus Trematomus; species Trematomus bernacchii. The sequence continues at coordinate 3,308,021 of NW_022987616.1, read as the reverse complement.
CATGTAATTAAAAGTTTGGACTGTTAGATGTCATAGGGAATTCTTGCAGTTGATACAATCACAACTCTTGAGCCACTTTTTCACTCAAAAAGAAAAACATCTAATTTAGTTGAAATCGTTATGCTGTAAACACCAGTCTTTTTGAAGAGGCTCAAGCCAGAATCTATGCTTCAAACGTTTGGCATTGATGCCGTGTTGAAAGATAAAACAACTGAGACAGATATTGAGTTTCCCCCCCCCTGCAGTGGTGTGAGCTGCCTGTGTTGCCACTATGCTTGGCTGCCATCAGGAGCTGTTTCCACCTTCTGCTGAGTGTTTTGGATCTTTGTAGTCAGGCAGCTGGCAGGGCAGCTCCTGGGGTCAAGGTACAAGCCGCGGGGCTAGGAGTCCGCTGGGAGTCATCATTAACTTTGAGCAAGGGTGTGTGGTGTGTGTGGGCCTTTGGAGACTCATCCTGTGCTCTGATCTTCTCCCCTGACCCAGCATCAAAGCCGACACACTGAGCTCCACAGGACCAGCCAAGGGCCACTGGCAGGCGCGAGAGTTTATGTCCGATGCATGTAGTCACACAAATACACACCAGCATGCAAGGTAGTTACACGCATATGCGCACTGACATATGCACAGGTACAGATGTAACTGTCCAAGTCAAGAATGTGAGGAAAGGAGGACAGAGGGGTGTACTGACACATTCCCACACACACCTTGTGATGCACACACAGTCCCAGATGTCAGTGGTGTGAGAATTCAAGGCCAGACCGGAGCATCATTCCATAGCGAGGATATGAGGCAGTGAGACCAGCCCTTTTGCAGACTGTCAAGCCCCATTAGCAAACACAGAACAGCAGTGGACAGCTTTACTCTGTGTCCAGCAAAATCAGTACAGGGATTTAAGCACATTACTAATTTCTGTTATGACTTCCTGACAGACAGCCAAGATATGAGCTTCATTGTCAGCAAGCCAGGTACTTGTAAAGTTAGTACTATATAACGTTTTGTAACAATTGTATATGAATGATTGCCATTTTTGCCACGGAGACAATTATTCAACCACAGTCGGTTCATGAACGCCTTGGCATTTTCTCAAAATGGTATGTATGGGATTTATTTCCTGAGACAATTCCTCCGGTGCATAAGAAGTGATGCGTTTAATCTGTCAAGCAGGTTGAATTAAATAGACAAAAATAACATAATATTTATATATAGATAACATTATATATATTACAAAATATATAACCATCAGATCTCTAAGGAAATGCATTGCAGATACATTACAGCACTTTTAAATATTGGCTTATTGTCCCTTAATTCCTTACGTCACAACAAGACAATGATTGCCTGTAGCACAGATAACAAAATGTGGCATTAGTTAGAGTAACCTTAGTTTTCTTCCACCTAAGCTCGTTGAATGTGACCTGTTCAAATAACACATACCTTCCTGAGAGCTTGACAATTTCCACAGACACACACATTCATCAATGGCCTGGATATCCAGCCTGCTCTTCTTCCATTACCTCCCACAGGTTACAGTACACAATGACCTCACTGAACAGGCATCCCCAAGAAACAAAGGCCCCATTTGAACCATATAATCACATTTTTCTACAGTCATCGTCCACCATATAATCCTTGAAAAACCATTTGGGTTTTTCGGAAGACCCATCCAAAACCATCACACATAATGTCAGGAGTGCTGTCCCAGGACACACACAAATACACAAACTCAAACACATCCACAGAGAGGGGAAATCTGATTTTTGTTCCCATCTACCAAAGCTCTATCACCACTGTGCTGCATTCCATACAAGATGATAAAATGAAGTCTGGACACACATCTATCTTTTGTCATTTTGAGATTTTTAGCTAGTGTGCAATGTGTGTGGGTTTTTGTGTGCGTGTGTGTCTAACCCCGTGGGTAGGCGGATAATTTGCTGTAATTGCTCCTCTGTTGGGGCTTTGCTAACAGATAGATATCCAAGGTATGGCTGTTGGACTGAGTAGTCTCAGTTTGTTGCCTTCGGTAGACTGACAGCTGAGTGGTAGCAGTCATCAGCTCTCTGTTGAGTCTCCAGTTGGCCTCCAGGTAGCTGGACGTGCCATACCTGTGTGTCAATAGGAGATTTTATTCCATCTCTTCAAGCACTATTACTAAGGATTAAGACGTGGACCCACTCACTCGGCTGCAGGGGGCATTTAAACAAGGAGGGCATGTTAATGTTAGTGTTTTTCCTGATTTAGTTATGCTCCTTATCCACTACAATAAAGTATCACGCAAGTGCAGGTCATGCAGAGCAAAAATAGGAGAATAAATGTTGCAATACATAAAGAAGGAAATGTGAATTTCTTTTACAATTGTACAAACATTAAAGTTCAGAACAAACACAGTAGGGACACCACAAAGAAGAACCAATGTAATGTGACGCACTGTTTTACGACACACAAAAAAATCAATTGTATTTCCAAAGCCTGCATTTTCGTATAAAACTAAAGGAAATGCAAAAAAGTACCAAATGCCAAAATTGCACAAATGTGTCAAAAGTTCAGGTGATGGTTCTTGCTTGCAAACTGCAGGTCCATTGGAAAGTCTTGCTTATGATTGGCTCGTATAGATGGCTTTTGTTTTGTTTTTTAATTAGTAAAACCTGTCAAAATATAATGTTGCAGGTGCAGCTTGAGTTTTGCTCAATTGCTGAGACCCCAGTTTGGAGACAAGGATCAGGGACCTCACAGGATTAACAAGTCAAATGTGTGTGTGTAAGGGAGTAGCCTTGTGAGTGCAGGAACATATTCAACCTTTACACCCATGTCTATAATCAATCTTCATACACCATTTGTGTCTGTTTGAACACTTACAAGTCTAAATGGCCACAGAGAAACCCTCATTGACATTAATGGCCAGTTGTGATTTCTCCAAAAGTCCCTGTAAAAACAAGTGTTGGTTTCATTGGACACCAATTCGTGCCAATAAGCTGTCAACAAAAGACGGTGCAACATCTTTTTCACATTTATAAGGAAATTCCATGAAATCAGGAAAGAAATGTGCTGGAAAATATACACAGTAGATTTTTTTGTTTCCCCTTTATGGGATTGTTAATAAAAATGTAATTCAACAGGAGAGCAGCTGTCACAACAGCCTCTGGTCAGATTAATGGCCGACAATCCACTTCATCTTAGATCGGCAGTCCTCACACAGGACGTGTAGACGGAAGAGCCAGATAACTAACTCGAATACTCAGTGGAAGGAAAGAGCACGACTTATTTCCAAGTTTAATAAAAAGCCACACAATAATTGTAAGAGGGCTAAATGTAACAAATTATTTCTAGTCTTTACAACCTTCAGCGACGGACAAAACAAAGGATTCTGTCCTGCAATTTCGCATGAGAAAGAACGCTAGGATAACAATTTGAAAAATATTAAACTCAATTGAGCCATGGTGCTTGTTGGCTTTGGATAAAAAACATAACATATCTACTGGAGTTTGTTGCATAAGGTATTTTGGTTCATTCTCCAACATCTTGTTTGCTTTGGAGGCCGATTTGGCCGAGATCCTAGTGGCTGTTTCATATAGACACGAACAAGAAAAATAAACGCAACCAAACACCGCAGTCATAAACAAAACCAGCATCACCAAACACTTCACTGTCTAACGTATGTGACTAACAACAACAATCCCAAAACCAGAATCATTAATCTCGCGAAACACTGCACACTAAAAGATACACTGTTTAGAGTTGATCAGATTGTCTGGATTTACTGTCCTTTGGTTGCCAAAAGATTCAGGGGAAAAAGTCGGGTGGCCAGCAGGGGGGGGGTTTGTCTGGGTCTACGATGGTCTGCTATAAAATAGACGTTGCAGCAAATCTGTCAGCGATGTACGAAAATAGCGCAATTTTTGACTGTTGCTTGGTCACAAAATGTAATAACCAAATGTAGGATAACAAGCGGAGTCATAATAGTTTTCTAAGATGCATAAAAGTCAGTATTTATTAGGGAAATCATTGACCATGGCATAAAGGGGGTTTGATCGTTTGAAAAGAAAAAACTTCTGATCTTGTTCCTTCATCCTGCGATATTCTCTGTCCTTGACGTTGGGCTCCATTTCCTCTGCGATTTATATGACTGATGATGGTTACTTACTGCTTTCCTCCTGGGTCGTGACCACAGGCCCTCTCAGAAACGGCTCCCTAGACTGCTTTAGAGCTTCGCCCCCATTCAAAACTAAGTGAATAATCCGCAAACAGAGATGAACTCCCGTAGTTTTTGATGCGAGTCCATTTTGAGCAAAACAAAACATTTCTGTGGGTTTGAAAATGTTACCAGGCCTCATTTTATTTACGGTGTATCAATTCAGTGATGATGGTCGTCAAGAATCTCCTTTTATTGGCCTGTCAGGAGTTGTGGGAAACCATCTGAAGTTTATTCACACAGAGATATGTTTGTGTAAGTCTTAGTGGTTTTACTATGTAGGGTATTTATCAGTTATTTTCAGGTGTCTTTATCTGTTTTGCCTGTATGTGTGTGTCTTTATTTGTCTGATCGCACGTATTTTAGTATGCCTTTATGAAAGTGCAGCAGTGCAGGCAGTAAAGAGGCCTGCTAAAGTGATCTGTGGTTAGTATGTGCTTTCGGGCAGCAGGTGTGTTAGTGTGTGTATACGTGTGTGTCTGAGCTACGCCGGTCTGGTCCGAGATTTAGAGGAGGAAGCCGGTGTCAGGGCCAGGAGATGGATCTCTCCTGAGGGATCCGATAAATAAGGAAAAAATATCTTTGAAAAAGGGAAACGCAGCTGTTTCAAAATGGGGAAGTCAAAATATTGGTGGCTTTGCATTCCACAGCCACAAGGTAGAAGGCCAGCTCACTCTGTGATGCTGATGTTGGGCCTACTTTCCTTCCTCTCTGAACACCTCCTTTTCTATGCCCCTGTACATCTTTTCTTCCCTCTTTACTACTATATTTCCTTATCCTTACCTCGGTCTGCCTTTCTTTCTCCTACACTCTCTCTGTCATGAAGACAGCCGAGCCGCAGTGTGATTCCCTTTGCAAAGTCAGTGGTAACCACAACGCATTTCAGTGGCTTAAAGGCAGAGCATATGATCCACTGATAAATCAGTCTGGGCCGGCCTCAATCTTCCCCCTGGGCTGACTTACATGTAAGACCTACTGCTTGTTTTACACACAGGCACAGCTCCAAAAACAGCGACGGTAACCAGATACCTGGATATTCATAAAGCAGGTGGGCCTTGAGGAAAATCAAGAAAAAAATAATCAATGTTTCTAATAATATGCCCAATATGTCAACACAGTATAGGTGGGATGAAGGTGCAGAGAACTTGGCTTTCTTCATGATTCTTGAGTTTTTGCTGAAAGCTAGATATGCAAATCCAAACTACATTTTAAAATGTGTTATTTAAGAACGAGATGCAGCAGAAGGAACTTTCTCGAAAGACACAATGCTGTGAAATAGTGCAGCGTGTTTCTAAAGCGTACTTTAAAAATAAGAGTATTTGAATATATAGATGTGGAAAGTGCAGCAATGTGTGGAAGAAGGTGTGTTTATCTACTCTATTCATACATATAAAACAGCAACAGACAAAAACAATAACCCAAATTACTCTAGCTCAGATGTAGATTAACACCAACATGTGATCACACAAGTGGTAAACCAACCAAACTGTCTGCTTACTTTTCTCAGGCCTTTGAAGTGGACAAACAGAAGCTATCTACTTAAATGAATGACACAGATACATTCCTCTGAAAGTGGACAGCAGCTCATCTGAGATGTTATAAATACACAAAAAAAAAAAGTATGTGCGTCTGTGTATTGTGTTTGTTCAAACGGTGTATGACTGATGATATGTGTATGTCTCTTAATGTCTACTATGTTTGTATATGTACATGTATGCGGAACTGCAGGACGGAGTCCAGAACAAATGTCCTTACGGGGACAATAAAGTATATCGTATCGTGTCGTATCTGAGATGTTATACAGTACATGCGTGTGCAATGCAAGAAGAAGAGTTATCCAAATACTGACCATATTGTACAGTATGAGAATAACAATGAATAAGGTGCTGATACTGAAACATCGAGATATATATTACTAAAAATGCTCGACTTCCTGTTGGAAAAGGATTTATGTAGGACTTTTAAACTCTCAGTCAGTCAGATAAGGTATCCAGGAGGTGTGGAAAGTGTCCGTACAGGAGGAAGGACTGGGTAGAGTTTCCCCTGCACATCCTTAGTGATAAGATCCTTTCATCCAGAAAGCCTCACAGCACTGGGAGTGGATACATTTTTGTTATGGGTGGCTTCTTTAGGAGTCAAACCCATAACCCCTGGTCATATTGCTGCACTGTTGTAACCACTGACAAACAAATTAAACTACTCTCTCCATGTTGTTTTTTCAAAATAGGAAAGCCTAATGGAAATCATGCAAAATGAAAAATAAAACACAGCATCTACATGTCTTGCCACTCTCCCCCTTCTCCGCTCTTTTTCTCCTCGCTCTCTTCCACCCTGCCTCCCTCCATCCCAACCGACTCAGACTGTTTTCCTGTCAGTGTCATGTTTGGAAAGTCATCCCGCGGGTCAGCCTAGGGCTCGTAAATTTGTCAGCAGCAGCGCGGTTGAAAGGGAGGCTACTTGGTCGGCAGGGTCAGGAGCATCTGCGCTCACATGGGGCCTTTTTCTCACTGTGGACCTAGGGTTGTTGTTTCAGGCATGTCCTCTTTAGAGAGAAGACCAGCCTGGGAACATGTGAGGGGCCGAGGGGTGCAGCTTTCTCTATTTCACCAGTATGTGATGGAGACTTGACTCGTATAACGAGGTGGGAGTTCTTGTCGTCTAACAAGTTCATTCAAATACACACAAACGGGGCTGCATACACGTCTCTATTTGTGTAGACTTAATGAAATTGAGTGATTACATTCATTCCCTAACCCTTGACCCTGACCTTTGAGGGAAAGCTCCCCCTTAACACACTTATCACCGTCAAATGAGGAGCTATTGTGGACCTACCTGGGTTCATCATGTTTATTGAGGTGTGTTTTTCTAATGATTAGATTGTATTTATTTCCAACACATGTGAAACTTTAATAATCACTTCCTGTTTAAACATTCCAAAAGAAATACACTGGACCAAAATGCAGTGTCGAAACCATCTCTGACACCAGCATTCACATGTCAGACTCAATGCAACAGGTTCACATCTGTGCAGAAGGTTCTAGCAAAGCAATGACACAATCAAAACACAATATCATCACTGCTGTGTGATGTGTTACAGCAACGTTATCCTCTAAACATAAGACCTAAAGCAATGTCCTGATGCTAGCAACAATGAACCAACAAACTGGGCAATGCTAGCAAATACAAATTGAATATAGCAAGCTCATGGTAGTGCAAGAGGAAAAGTCAGAAGATCACCAAACTATGTATCCTAAATGAACATGTCAGCATTAATATCTGGACCAAGTATTGGAGAGATCGCTTGACATACTGCATGCATGGCTAAAAAAGGATTCCCATCATATTTGTACTTGTTTTGACTATAAACTATCTTCATGAAGACATTTGTGTTCACATAAAAGTGTATATGTGGCTCCCAGAGCAAACACACTCACACCCTCTTTCCTCTGCCCATTCAAGGTCACCCAGGGCTTTAAATCACCCTTCATCTGAGTTTCTCACCACTCAAGCATCCTTTGGGTGAGCCTTTTTCTCCTTTTCTTTCTTCCCCCCTTTCTCTTTCTTCCTCTGCTTTTTTATTTACCAGAGATAAATCCCTGTGGGCTTCCCGGTGGCTTCACTGAAGAATGCGACTGCAGGAATGTTTACTGTGACATTTACACCATTCCTGTCGGCTGTGTTCATCTCCATTACCAGAGCGAGTCCTCGGGCAGGGCAAACGATGGGGTCATTATGATAATGGATGGAGTTTACTGGGCACACAAGGACATGCCGAGTTCAGCGGTTCACAACCTTTTTAACACCGGATTGGACGAGAAATTCCAAAGACATACCAACCAGTGTTTACTTAAAGAGCTCATGTCCTGTGCTGCGTTATGTAAAATCAAATGTTCCATCAAATGAATCATTGTAGAGATTTTCAAAACGTCAATGAACTAATCTCCAATAAATAAATGCAATTTCATTGAAATAAATGCAAGAATTACTCGAAATATCACTCCTTAACTAAAATAATAGGAGAGTAGAAAATAAGTGTGTACTTATAAGCCAGTGAAACAATTGCTTGACAAAGGAAAAATTATGTGTATGTGTTTTTTTTAATTCACAAAGTATTTAATAATTTTTAAACTTTAGCATATACATTTGTTTATTTTGTATTGGCTATACGCACCATGATACTCACTCTTATCAGCATTTTCTTGAGCTGTGTTTACAAAGGTTTCAATCACTTTAACAGGTTCTAATTCGAACTGCTGTGAACTTGATCCTTAGAAATCTGTTAGCGATTATGTATCTTATCACTAAACTTGACACCTATGCATCATTGATATCATCTTTGAAAACAGAAGATACATTTAAGGTTCAACCAGATGTGTGTGGTAAGTCAAATCAAAACAGCTACATGTTGATGCAGTTTGCCCTCATGCCACTGATGGCATCCACATGTTCCTCTTCATACAGTCAATCCAAACCTCATCACATCCACCTAAACAGCAGGTGTTTTAACTTTCAACAGAACGGGGTTTGAGGCTTGGGTTACGCAAAGATCTTGCAAAAATGCAGAAATCAAAACAAAGAGATGAATTTGTTTGCATCTTTTCTTCTCTGTTTCCTTCTTTGTCTCTTTCGTTCACATATACAAACTTGGTATATACAAACATCCTCACACAAGCACACAGTCTAATCCCAGGTTAATGATCTCCTCTGCCTGGCCTCCTCAGACAGTTAAACACAAGACAAGGCTGACAGCTTTACGGCGCTCTTAGCAGGGAAGAGCAATGGAGGAGTAAACATGCACACACACTCTTTCTCTGTCTAATTTTAAGACATACTTGCACGGAGTAAAACAATCACTGTAACTTTTTTAAAGGCTTTCTGAACACTACAACAAGATCACAGTGAAAAGCAATGATTACCAGTACAAATATATGTGAATTCATATTAACTTTGCCATTTGTTTCAACTTTTTGCCAGACTTTGGTATATTTAAATTGTGCCTTTTCTCACTATAATCATTTTTTCTTTTAGGGCTTGAAACGTATTTAAAACTGCATTTGGACCATGATTCTCTGGTGAAACCAACACCATAATCAATGGTTACTGAGCCAATAGCCTAATACCATGCAATGTCTGTCTGCTTCTTGTTGCATAGCGTGCGTTCAAGACTCTGAGGTTTTGAGCAATAATTTGACGCATTGCAAAGACGAGAGAAAGAGATGTGTAAAGACAGATAGATACAAAGAAAACAACAGATGTGTGAAAGGACAGTGAAGCTTTGCCTCATCCTGCTTGAAGTACCAAATTCCTTGCCCAGAGGTGATAAATGGGAGCAGCGGGCCCTAATCAGATGTTCCACCAGAGTTATCTGCTCCCTTCGATAGATCGTTACCAGCCGTGAGTGTGCCGCACTTCACCTCCTTATCTCGTCACACTCCATCCCACGCAACCATCGCTCCCAACTGGAATGTCAGATGGAGACATGGGACTGGACAGGAGAAGAAATGAGGACAGAGAGTACAAACAAGGCAAGAGGTGTAATCTCTGTTCTTAGCACCAATCTCTGCTGCCATCTCGTCAAGTCAGGGAGTTATGGCGTGAGAGGGAGAGATATCATCAGGGTGGGTGGGCGCTGGGGTGGAGGAGTGATGCGTGTGTGTGTGCGTAGCGGGGTGTTAAGAGCAGGGTGTGTGACAGAGATGACTTCAAGTGTAAATGGAATGCTCTCTTATAAATGGTTATTTTCTGACCCTAGGGTGGACCAACACTGTGTGTGTACATCTCCATCTATGTATACACACCCACAAAAAAAGCTAGCTGCCAAGGATATACACACTCGTACACAATGTAAGGTCTGTGGCGAAAACTAAGATGGACAATAGAGTTGTCTTGTAACACCTCGTCTTTTACGGCAGACATGAAGCTGGACTGGAAAATGCATAATCAGGTTAACCGGAGATGTTTCCACCATCAACACTGTGTGTTTTGCCAAAAGGCTTGACAACCAATACAATCAAAACAGGAGAAAAAGGAAGCACTTTAAAACACTGTAACCCAATAAGCAGAATTATTTGTATATCTTGGGCCGTTCTTGAACATCACTGCAAGTTCAAGTGTGCTTGTAGCGGCAGTGAAATATCTGATTCTGTAAACAGATGAAAACAAACACAGGTTTGCAGTTTGTTAATATCATTTTTCTCACCATCGCAAGTGGGTTTCAATTGCCAAGTTTATGTCTCTGAAAAGTTGCTTTATTCCGCTGCAGCATATCTTGAATTCCTCACTTAACTTCTTGCTAATATTGTTTACGATATGCTGAAAGTTGAGGCGAAGTGACGGGTGGTCCTCTGTTCTGTTCTCCAAATCTTTACAGGAAGTGTTTTAAAGCGGTTTAGTGACATTTTTCCAAAGCTCCCTTCTGCATCAAACAACTGACTCTTTGATGGAGGCCGACTAATTATTTGATCATGCTGGGGCTTTGGGACACGTCTTGCAGCAAAGGAAGTGGCTTACCTGAGCTAAGGCGCTGAGAAATGCAGCCATGCATCATAAGACAGGGAAAACAGCCGCTTAATAAGGGCACTTCTTTTCAGAATAAGCCCAGGGCTGTCTGGACCCGGCTAATCTCCTGAAAACCCACTTCTTAAGGCTCTCTGGCTTGTTTGCCTTTAACGTGTGGGAGGTAGGCTAGTAGAAAGCTTGGCTGTTGACTTAGGTAAGAGCTGTAGTGACAGCTCAGCTATAGCTATGCAATGAGGTGTGCAGAGACAGACAAGAGAATAAGAAAAGGAGAGCAGCAGTGATGACAGACAAGTGAAAGAAAGCATAACATAATCGTATAATATTTGAGCTAGAGAAGGCATGTGTGATTAACCTTTAAGACACTGGAGCAGTTTTGAAATGTTTTTTTTGGCTTTCTGGTAACAAAAAAAGCATTTGGGACGGCTTAAAATGTAATTCTCTGTGTGGAAAGCACCTGTTGACTGTGATTACAACAACTGAAGTGACCCTTAAATCAGCCGCCATTCTCTTCGTAACTTAAAGCGTTTCTGATCCCTGGTTAGTTCAGCTACTGAATGATCTGTATGAGTGAGTACGAAGTGAGGGGCTGTTAAAACAAACAAACATTTTGTCTTGATCATAGTCAACACAGCTAAATTGTAGTCACGGTTAGATTTATATATAAATTGCAAACTTGAAAAGGCTTTTAAGTCATTAACAAACAGCTTCAGGTCTATAAAACCCATGTTATTGATTGGAGTAGACACCCATAGTAATGCATACAGCCTGGGAAAACCAAGACAAAAACACAAGGACACCTGTTAATCATGAAAGGTATTTAAATCTGCATGAACAGTAGAATAAAGATTGACTTTAAATAATGAATGGATTTAAATGAGAGCCAACGAGCAATGTGAGCTTGAGCCAGGCTCAGGGAGGCCTCCACACCTGTCTCTCTGGCTGGCATTGGAGAGCAGCAGCAAGCAAACTCGTCACAGTTAAATGCAGATGACACAGGAACAACATTTTGAGTTCCTGTTCTCTGACCCGTGAAACCGAAGCCATTTCTGTGCATCCTTGACACAACCACAAGAACCAGGCCTGATAGGAATAGCACATTTTCCCTTGCTGGTTATTATAGCCCTCGCGGTGGCGGTAGATATTTTTTCAGCAATATGTCAACTCTCATTAATTGAGAGAGTAATGAAGTCATTTATTTGTTTTCCACTGGGATGCACCTTACCAATATTTGCAGTGTCTGCCCACTCACTCAGCAATATATTACCTTGTGAGAGATTTATAGGTCTGTGACCAGAGACTGGCAACTGGCAAAGAGGATAGGTCATCCTTTTTCCACTAAAGATGTTTTAACTGGAGTTCTCACCAAATATAAATATAAAAAAAGATGCAGTTGTACTTAAAACTGCACACAGTCTTCTTTACAAGATTTCTTGTAAACAACCAAAAGATGTATACATCCAGTGTTTCTCATGAAAACACACGCTTTTCATTTAATTTCTCACAAAGCAGAATTCCCAAAATGTAAACCCTGTATTGTTTACATCCATGTTTATACCTTGCAGTCTTCCTGTGGCTTTTGCTAGTCGCACAGATCTCGGAAAATTACCGCAACCTGTTTATCAGTGGAATAGTGTGAAACCATTGACAGGAATGCGTATGGCATCACTCACGTGGCGTATGTAGAGATAATCAAAACAGGGACTCATAGAAAAAACACTCCATAGCACTGCTAGAGGTCTAAAACTTCTAACAGTGACCGCTGCCATTACGAGGGGACCCTGCAGTGCAACAGGACATGTTTGGAGCTGCAGTGTGTCAGACAGCATGAGTCATTCAGCACACAGTGTCACTTCAATAGACCTCAGTGGAAAGCAGGACGTCCGCAAGGCAAACAGTGATGAAGGTGCTTTTATAGGAAAGAAGATAAAAAAAGGAACTGGAAAATATGCTTCTCGTGCCCCGATGTGAAGTTTTCCACCACTTGCTCCTTTTCAATGGGTCATTCTGAACAAGCGATGAAAGCTAAGGAGAATGGATGCCTGAACAAGAGGTCTTCATGAATCATACAGAGGGGGGGGGAAAGAGGCATATGGTTCGCAGAGAGCACTTGAGACTGGATGTAACACAGGGGCTCTTAAATCTGTCCGAACCCCAAGGGAATCCCCTCAGAAAATGAGCTCTCTATCTGTGCTACTGCTGCAGCTGGCTGTGAAAGACATCAGTTCACGCCGAAACTTAAATCACTGTCATCGTTTTATTTGCCGTGGGTCAGTTTTAAAGTTGAAAATTCTCACATCTACAACACAGGGAGGATTTGCCGATGTAAAACTGTGAGACGTTTTAAATGAGATCATCATTGTGAACGGAGCTGCTGCATTCTTCTTTGCTTTGGCTTCACAAACACAGATTACGCAGGTAAGGTGCCTGCTGTATGCAGTCTGTTCATCCTGCCCCATATTTTTCAAATCGTTTCAGACAGATTGTTTGGCTTCTTCGTTTGGCTTCCTTTCATTTATCTTGATTCTAATTTGTAGTTTCACTTTGGCCACACATGATATCCAGATTTTTAGGCTGGTTTTAAAAACAAGAGGACCACCCAGGAGGGCTTCTGGCCTTTTTCTACTGTAGCTTTCTTTTAGTCGATCCGCACAAACCGCTCCAATCGAGCAGGAGACGCATTAAAAACTAATCTGATGGCGATGACACACGGTAGTCGTGCAAGGCTTTATTTGCAAAGCAGATGGAAAGCCTTGGCCAGTCCAACATTAATTACAATCACATTCAGGGAGGAAGCCGTCCCTCCTCCAGGGCGGTTAGGACTCTGTGTACGGCTGGAGGAGATGGCAACCTAATCCCTGGTCACCGCAGAAATCTGAGGGAATCGTCAAAAGATGCACAGGACGCTATTAATCAAAGTGGAGAGCCAGATGTGCAACAACGCAGTATAAACCCAAACTGACACAGCACAGGAATACCAAAACCACAGACACACAAACACCACGCCGCCACCATCACACTCCCACACAGAAGCCAACAGAGGGGCTTCGATATTTGAGACCAAAGCCTCTGCCTCCTTCCGTCTGAGTATCTGGTTTTCATCACTGCATGTTGCAACACCAATACTCACAGGACCAATAAGTAGAGAACCATTTGTCTTTTCTTCCTCCAAATATTAATGTTCCTCTTCATGTGTGGTACTGAGACACTGTTAAATTGTTTATAAAGGTGAGGGATAAAATATGTGAAGGATTTCCTGTTTCAATAGGAGCCTGAGTAATAGAAAACTGCATTCTTCAGCAGTGAAACATCCTCACTGTTCTCATGGCCAGATCATGACAATGCCCTTAGTTCCCAAGAAGAATGACAATCCATCTGGATTTAAGCCTCCTTGTCCAGCAGAGCCTGACTCTGGCAGCGCCTCTGTTTATCTTCAGGCGCTCTGTTTAGAGTCTCCCAGTAAACACTGGAGCTGCTAATGGAAGGAAGGCCTTTTGGCTTTTATGTTCCAAACTCGTTATGATTAAAGTGTCCCTCTTTATCGTCACTGGAGCTAATTAAAGACAAATCAGTTTGGGTAACACAAACAATGCGACGCAGTTTACGCACAGAAACCGCAGCTCTCTGAGCTGGAGGTCAACAGCAGGAATAGCGCCTATATACAAATACCAGCGGTGGTGGTTGATGTTTTGTTGAGGATAGGTCTATTTTTCCCGCGAACACATAAATCATGGAGTAGATTGAACAGGAACACTGACCACAGAATGTCAGTCCTCTAAATGAGCCGAGGAGGGCCAATCTACCCGGAGAGAGGACGACGTGTAACAATAAATCACTCCTAAACAATACAAGCCTCATCAGATTTTAGGCAGAGAGGAGAAGAGGGAGCCTGTGTGGTTCACGCAATGAGCAAGTTCTGGATCCCTTACTGAACGTGCGTACTGTGCGTCTGGTGTGATAGTGTCCCGTGTTTGGAATAAAATGTAAGTTTGGTTTCAAAGGGCACAGGTGAAAAAAAAACGATGTTAAGAGAAGCAGGAGCCGTATTCATGCGCCTTCATCCCATTATTTACAACTTTTGTCGTAATAATATTGTTCCTATAGTGAGCCTGCACTTTAATCTTGCTTGTGCCAAACACCTGTTCAGGCTTAATTTAATTTGGAAAATGTAGATTTTAATATTGAATGTATCTGTCTAACAACTTGACCAATAAAAAAACATTGAGAGCCTTATTAAGCACCAAAAAAAAGTTAAAGTAAAAATAGTTTCAAGGAACTCACCTAGATTTACGAAGCTCATCACCATATCTGCATCGTTTAGAAAGGCAGTTTCTTGATATGTGGCCAGAGGAGGACTCTGGGTGGTTCGCATGGACTGGTATCGGTCCAGCATGCCTTCCACCTGGCTTTTCTCTTCGTTATATATGGTGTTGTATAAGTCCAACATGAAAAGTGGAGCGGAGTTGTACTTCCCGTGTGACAGATGCGGTCTCGGTCTGTGCGGCAGCCCGAGGATGGACAGGATCTCCTTCTGCATCTCCCTCTTCTCGTGCGTCCGCAGCCGCCGGTGGATGAAACCCTGGTGCACCTCGTTGTTTCCATCCAGTGAATAATTACTCCCCGAGACCAGGAACATGCAGTAACAAGCGCTCCACCACAATCCGACCAAGGCAAGCCAGCAGCTGCTCATCGTGTAGTCCCGCGGTGCTGTCCCGAGTCCCAAGTGTGTCTGGCTTGGAGCTTCAGTCGCTTATCCAAATGTGAAATATAGGCGTAATGGTAACCAAAGTCCGTCCGAAGCGCGCGGTTATCTGTCGCAGCCACAGATCAAAAGCGAGGGAAGACTCGTGAATCAAGCCATTTGAAATACTTCCTAAAGAGAAATGGGCAGAATAGTGTCGCTGCTGCTTTCATTTCTGAGTCCCGTAGCGCGCTGTGCTGCCTCAGGATAAAATGCACCATGAGAAACTTTATTCTGAGCGCTCCGGTTAGTCGGTTAAAAGACACCGTTTGATACACAGTTCACCAACATAAGTCCTCTGAAAGAAGCCATTTCACTTTAGAGGATTATTTACTCCGAAATATAAAAGTTTCCAATGTTGCGCACTGATTAGAGTTGCCCTTTAATAGTGGAAGTGTTCTCAGTGACGGTGCTCCTACAGGCTGTATGAGAGTCTAACTGGAATCAGCAGGTTGCAGTCCATATTATGCGTGCGCGCGTGTACGTACGTGTGTATGTTCTGAAACCGCCCACTCCGCGCGCACTGAGCCAGAGGTGGAGCTCTTCAGCTGCCTACAAGGACAACTTAACATCACATTTCCATATTTTGTTCGCGTCAGAATGACAGCCAGTCTACTCTAATAAAATACCTTTGCATTAATTCATTATAATGTTCCTCTAACATGATTTTACAGCCTCTCAGACATAGTTAAAACTAGTTGGGATATTTCTCAATTTACTTTTGCACCTTATGAGTAGTATTTGGGTATAACTTCATTTTTTTCATAAGGTTTTGTAGTTGCACTTTACAGGAAGTATTTCAAGTGATTTACAATAAAGTGGGCTAATTTAATGACTTCAGCTTTAATGAGGCGTGAATTACATCTTCACACACGTCCAGAATGAAGGTGCGTGTCCGCTGAAGCAGAATAAATGTTGCCCAGTTGAGGCACGACCCCTGACGATGGAGTTGGAAACAGCAGGCAATTACGCACAGCAACTCACGGAGAAGTGATCCAATCTCCTTTAAACACTATAGAAATAAACGGTCTTAAGTATTCTAATTAATTGAATAACATCACATTTTAAATCTAAACCAGCTGCGGAGTGCGGCTGCACCTTGAAGTCACTACTTTTGTTGAATATGAACAGATTGCAACAATTAGTAAAATGCCTGCTGTTAAACACCATGCATGCTACAGGTTTAAAAATAATTATAATAGAAGGGAGAACATATGTCCTAGAATCCTCTTCATGAAATGCTCATGTCCCTTTCTCCTCCCATCATTCCTCTCACCCTAACCTGTGTTGTGTCTTCATGGCCCTTCAGACAGTGATGGTCCTGGTGATAAGGTCCAAAGGTGTCCATATCTCTCGGTGTCTCTGCTACTGCTGCTGCTGCCAGAGCCTATCTTATCTGCATGTGAAGAGTGAGAACCAGCATCAAAGCTACACATACCAGCACCAAACACACAGACACACACAGCCGGGTAGCCCCAACTATAAACATCTCACTCTCATAAAGCTAAAACCAAATGTCATGCAACTTTACATAAATAACTGAACAGCATGTCAAAAAAAGGAACAGCTGTTGTCTTGCATGTTTTTGTCCATTCATTTAAAACACATGTAGGCTTTTATTAAAAATTCTGGCAAGTATTTTGTAGGGCGTAGCAAAGCAGATGAGATTTAGATTTTAAAACGTTTTTTCCCTATCTACCAAGTAGAAATCCTGTCAGTACAAGATGATGATAAAGAGTTTTGGGAAGAATAATGCATTTACCTGTTTGCCCGTGTGTGTGTTGGAGAGGTAAGCGACAGATTAAACTCTAAAATAACAGAAACTGAAGAGGCCGAACTAGAATAAGACATCTCCAGGATGTCATTGATCATATTCTTTAGTTATTCTTGGACTCAAAACACCCATTTACTTTAATGAGAGATTATTCCTAATGTATAACACATTCAGTTACGAGTTCAAGCTTCTTCTATTGGCAAAATATAGAGTGAATGGTTTCGTTTCCTCAAGTTCCATTTTGGGCACAAACTCAGAGGGAAATTGTAATTCTGCAGATAAACTATAAAAAGAAAAAGAGTATTCTTTAACAACTCACATTGACAAAAAAAAGCACTAAATCCATGTTTTAAACGCATAATTGGGCATTAACTTTTGGGCATGCCTCATATTAAACAAACAAGCTAGCACAAAAACATCCACAGCTTCTTCTTCGTTGGTGCTCTTCAGTGCTATCACGACATTCCTGTGATAAAGTGCTTTTGTCACAGAAAAAGCACTTAAATACTTCTATATGTCCTTAACATTTTTGCTTGACATTAAGCAACCGTGTGTGTGTGTGGATCCCCGGAGGCAGAGCAGGTGATGTGTGTGTGTGTTGGGTGAATTGGAAGTCGAGGGAGGAGGAGGAAACATTAAACAGAGGTTCTGTGTCCTGTCATCACACTGTCTAGACAGGACACCTCCTAAACCTAATGAGGTCTTTGTCTGTCTGTATCTATCTCTTTTACTCACACACACATCCATCTTGGTTTTAGTTCTCCCCTTTCCTGTGAGACATTTTTTATTAAAGAGCATTAAAAGGTCAGAAAAGAGTTCACAGAAAATTGCGCACACAGAGATTCTTGATTTGACACACACACACACACACACACACACACACACACACACACACACACACACACACACACACACACACACACACACACACACACACACACACACACACACACACACACACACACACACACACACACACACACACACACACACACACACACACACACACACACACACACACACACACACACACACACACACACACACACACACACACACACACACACACACACACACACACACACACACACACACACACACACACACACACACACACACACACACACACACACACACACACACACACACACACACACACACACACACACACACACACACACACACACACACACACACACACACACACACACACACACACACACACACACACACACACACACACACACACCAAAAGGAATGCTTACACCTGGGACAGATCTGACGAGAAGTGCTGAATCTTCTGCAATAATTACAGTATATTGCTATGGTTACTTGCTCACACGCACACGTTCGTGAACACAAGTCTTATCCCAGTAATCAAGTGTTTTTTCAAAGGAACAATGGCGAGCTGCTGCAGGTTTTGTGCTTTTGATGCCTTTTTACTCTTTTGTGTTGGATTAGTTTTGTGGTCAAAGACTTCCTAAAGCGCTGCATCGCGCAGCACATAACGATATCTCAGTGATTCTCCTTGATGATTTGCTTTGAAAAAAATAAAAAAGGTGCAAGATCTCATCTTTAAGTATGTGTATTCATATAGTTCACAAGAAACCAGAGGAACAGACTGGACAAAAAAATGACAGCTTGGTTCAACCTTTTAGTTAAACAGAAATACCTTTGTGTTTTGCATCAAGAACATTAAAGTTAAAACCAGTGTGTGCTGTACATGGAGCTCTTTTCCCTTTCAAAATGTGTCTTTGATATATTAACAATACATGTTTATATTTCTATATTATACATTTTTTTATTAAGAAGTACATACGTTAGACTAACTTTACCTTTGTGTCTTATCTATTTGCTTTTTCTATGCTTATTGATCACAGTTGAAACAGAGAACCTAAATAGTAGTATGATAAACATTTTAAATACACACAACTTCATCTCACTATATTTGAAATGTAGGAAGAATGCTAAGATAACACGCTATCTGAATACAACATTGATCAGACACGTACAACATTTGTGGAGAGCAGTGGAGCAGCAGCGAGTCGTGTGAGATCACCTGAGATTCACAAGGCCTCTTCAAACTGAATCCTAGGAGAATTGTCCTCCTCTTCCTGTTCCCGTCGTGAACCTGGCTGCCCCACTGACAGCTTCTGATTGGATGACAGGAATTCCGTGGTCCATCTCATACTGCATGGCCTACACAGAGCAAAACAGATGAAACCCATTGTAAAACTAACTTCTATGACCAGTACAATATGTGAGATGTATCATAAATCATCTCCATGCAGAAAAGGCTTAAAAACAAGTAAATGTGTCAGTACAGTATGTCATATAAAGCTGAAATATTGGTATCCTAATGTATATTGTGACAGAGAACACAACACCATTGGTAGATGTTAGTGCTCGTATATCCAAAAATTGAAGTCGTTTTAAATTTTGTCAGGTTTTAATGATTTTTAATAGTTTCTTTTATTTTGCATATTGACTGGCTAATGTGCCATTTTATTTGTGTTTTACAGCTGTATTTGTCTGTGTTTTATCTGTTGTATATTTGTTCATGCTGACCTTCTTGGCCAGGTCACTCTTGGAAAAGAGATTTTAATCTCAATGAGTCTTTTACCTGGTTAAATAAAGAATATATATATATATATATATATATATATATATATATATATATATATATATATATATATATATATATATATTCTTATATCACGTGTACCTGAGTGAAAGAGGGCGCGTCGTAGCAGCTGTAGACGGCTGAGGAGCGGTCGGCCCGCAGACACTGCTGAGGGAAGCAGCTGATCTCTTCTGCTAACTGCAGCGCTGCCTGCAAAGCTGTGGTTACATGAAGTCAGTCCAACAGTGACACAGATTAACACACACAGCATATACAAGGAAATGCATTCATAATATGGGACAATCCATACAGGTCAATGTGTTAATAACCCTTTCTCTCAGCAGCAGCCTTTCTATTCTGCGTTTCCCTGCTGTTGCTGCTCACGAACATGAAGCACAGGAATACATCCCCATCGGTCTTATGGAGAAAAACTAAGCATCATGATGCCACACTTTGATGCCCTGTGTGTGTGTGTGTGTGTGTTTTAATAAGCTGCTACTTCTTAGCTTCCCTCTGATGTTAAACCCGCTAGATCATCATCCTTCAGAGAGGCCAATTAGACCGAGGCTTGAATGTGGGAAGAGGAACTTCCTAAAAGAATTAAGCTAATCTTCTTTTAATGTCTAAGGGGAGTAGGGGGGAGTCAAAGATTTGCACATGGAAAGGTTTTTTTGGGATTTTAAGGATACGGGGGCGTTCATGCTTTAATTTAATACAGGAAATGCTGCATTGAAATGCATGCACAGCTAAATCCTCAGACTGCTGCTGGGATGAGTGAGGAGAGCAGTGCTAATGCTGAGTTATGGCTGCAGAGTTGTTTTTTAAGCCAAATAATGAAACAGATTATCTGGAAAATAAGTACGTTATATAGGAATTTGTCTGATCTTCACTACAATAGAGTTTCTTAAAAACTATGTTTCCTGAATAAAAATGTGTCACAGGACTTTTTTCTGTGGTGTCGACATGTCTTCAAAGTGAATAACGATTTCTACTTCCCCCAGACAGATGGAGGGCTTCCAGCCTCCCCAATATCTGCTCTTCACATCGCTCCTTTTTGCCAACAAATGTCCTATAATACTAACTACAATGATAATAATACATTTTATTTTATAGAGTTTAAAAAGGTACTTAAAAGGCACTTTAAAAGGAATAAACCGCGAAGGGAACCGCAGTTGCAGCTTATACACCATTAATAATAACAATGAACAAAGCAGGGGTGGGGTCCCATATCAAAAGGCTTTAAGGAAGTGGGTTTTGAGTGCAGTTTAAAAAGAGGGGAGTGAGGGATTTGACTTGGGAGGCGAAGGTGCGTTAAAGTATATTAGGCAGAAAAGGGAGATTGTAGATTGGTTTGAATCTGTTGGGATCTCAGGGTCAAGGCCAGGTTTTTTGAGGATAGGTGTGACAGAGGCCTTTTGACGGGAGGGGGGGCAGAGACAGACAGGGAGGAGATGATTACAGAGAGCATGAGCGGGCAGAGAGCAGGGAGATGAGATGTGAGTAATGTGGAGGGGATGGGGTCCTAGGGGCAAGTGGGAGTCTTCATGCCAGGCAGTGATTTGTTGAGGTCTGAAGGGGAGTTGGGGGAGAATGAGGAGGTTGGGGGGGGCAGTAGGTTGTAGATATTCTCAATGTTTGCTCGGTAGAATGCCAGAAAGGAGATACATTTATCAACTGTGAAGAAGTGGGAGATATTGTCCACAGGTTTGAAGAGCTTGTTCATTAATCTGATTGGTTGGGAGGATTTGGGTAAGATCCTGTTCCGTTTGTTGTTATGATAAAAAATAAAAAAGTATATATATGGTGAAGTCAAAAGAATAAGAATGTGACCAAGCATTCAATACCAATGTTTAAGATCTTCTAAAGATTTTCTATAGTCGCGATTGACACATATTCACATATTCAGGTGCGACACCAAGCCCTATCCATGGGACTGCACAAATTACACAGAATCTAGACCAGGTCCAATACCTTGGCCATCAGGAACAACTCTGTTAGCCAATCCGTAGGCGAGTGCCTCCTGCGCTCCGATTGGTCGGCCAGTCAGAATCAAGTCGAGTGCTCGAGACAGTCCAATGAGACGCGGGAGCCGCACTGTGCCTCCATCGATCAGGGGAACTCCTGGAAAAAAAGAGAAGAAGTATGGTATGAAATACGTCTTTCTTTCTTGCATTTTTGATATTTATACTAAAAGTCCTCTCCCACTGCAAATCAAACATCAGGTGGTGTACCTGATATTTCATTGGTCAGCTTAATTCTGCCACATCTGATAAATAAGAACCAATAATTCAGAAAAAAATGACAGTCTAAAGATGAAAATAACTGAGTTGCAATCTTTTTTACTTTACAATTCTACACTTTCAATCACATTGGGAGATTGCTGCCCAAGTAAAGAAAATGTCCAGAAAGTGGAATTGGAGGTTTTCTATAAATTACATTTAGACCTAAATGTGGATTTCTTAACTGTAAAAGGTGAGAGGAAATGTGAGGCACTGTGCCAGTGTATTTAGCTTAGGTCACCGTGTGAAAACAGCCATAGAAACACTTGGAAAGACATAATATATCGCTGGCATTAATCTAGGTTACAGCTGTCAGGGGAAAAAAGTTTAGAAACAATTTTACTCAACTGTAACTCTGCTTTCTTTCAGTGAGTGCGTAAACTCCAACTCCTCCTAACTCTCAGTCTCACTGGACACATTTGCATTATTACCGTCTACACTAGAGAGAGAGGGATGGGGGGAGAGGGGGAGAAACGAGAGCAGAGAGAGTCCACTGCGAGGTACAGTAAGCTTCTGGCATCTGTCCTAATTTCTAAAGAGCACCAGCTGGAACTGGCATGCGTTCTACTGTTCGGGGCTCCCAAGTTCCACGCCACGATCCCGACTCCCTAATTCCTCAGAGTCGCTGATTCTATTTGACCGCCCCTTATTGAGAGCACATGTGTCGGACATGTTTTCATAACCCCAAATCATCATGCTAGCTTTCTTTTCTTTTTTTTCTCCGCCCTCTCTCATTCTGTGGGGAGTCGTGGAAATACTGTGATTCTATTCATACTCTGGGACTTCGACTCTTGCTCCGTGTCGTTCAAATAAATTAAATCGGAATACATGGAATACCAGTGTTAATGCAAGTGCGACCTCTCCAGGGGCCTGGTTGGGGCTCAAACCGTCGGCACATATGGTTCTCCGAAAGACAGAAGATTGTGATTATGTGGGGGAGGACGGTGTTACCCTGTCTCCATAAACTAGATTTTTACTCATTTTCTCTGTGCTGAGCACCTTGAGACGATTAAATGCCACATAAATGACAAATTATTTTTGCTGCAATTTAATTTTAAGAATAGCATGGATCCTTGCTGCACAGGTGTGTGTCTGGGCTTGTGTGTGAGGTTCAAGGTCTTTTCAATATTGAATCGGACAACTACTAGAAAAAGAAGAGTGTTTCCAGGGTTTTGGAGCTCCGTCTCGCACTCAATTTAAATGCATTAATATCTATAAAAGTTGCCAAATCACAATTTTTCATTTTGTTTGCCACGTAAGCATTTGCAAAAGCACTTGTAGCTCTGGTTAGAAATCATTGTTCTATTTCTCAATGACTAGTGCAAAGAGCTTCTACGTGTTGGATCCAACACTATCACCCATCACAGCAAAAGCCAGAAAGAGGAAGCGGGAGACAGGAGGCTGGATCTAAAACAGTGAGAGGAAGACGGAGCCCGACTCTAAAAGGATAGATAAAGAGCCAGGTTGACCTCCAGTCTGTTGGCACCATCGCTATCAGCAACCGGAAGGATCTCCCTTCTTATCCGCAGCACTCGTCTCCAGCACCTCCAGCCCTCACCCTCCTCTCCGTCTGATAGTCCCGTCTCTGATGTGTCCTGTTTGCGGGAATTTACAGAGACCTGCGCTTTGTCCCACATGAATGGGAGCTGAGAGGCTGGAAGCAACTCATTGAAGTAGTTTTAACTCAAAAGGCATGTTTGGCTTGAAAGAAGATGGCTGAGGCGGAGCGGTGGCTTCTGATCCCCTATTCTAAGATCCATAGAGGAAAATGTCTGGCGGTGATCCTGATGCTAGATAATCAGTAAGGTTTTTTTGGGGGGGATTTGTCATTGTTGTTCTTCAGTAATGCTCGGAACATTTGGAAATGAGCCCTCTGCCTTACTTTAAAGTAGATAAGCCCAATGTCAAGACTAAGGCTTGTTATTAACAAGGTTGAACATGAGTCAGCAAAGCCTATTGTTTAATAACTAGATATCAGAGGTGGCTATCTTCCTGCATCACAGTGCCATCACAGCTTATCTGACTGACGTGTTGGAGAGGTCTGGGGGGAAGAAGGAACCTTGTGTTTTATCTAGTTGCTACAGGGTTGGATATAATGTGTTGTTCTGTGATAGCAGCTCAGTTCTTTTGAATACTATGAGTCACTACAAATCGTTTCAATTAGAAAATTAGGTATTTTGGTTTCCATTCCTTTTATTTAAAATATTTGTCTATTCTTCAGTCACGTTTAGCAAGAGGCAAAAATGCAAACAAACCCACAGAACCGCAAACGTTCAATATTAAATGTTATAACTGATATAACTACTACCACTTCTGATAGGACAGTTAAGTACACATGCACACTGGCTTTCTAAAAAAAAACATTACTACCTTTTCTTTTTTTTAAAGTTAAGGTTTTTAACTGTGCTTAAATTGGTATCAAAAGACATGAGACACAATCTTGTGATAAGAGATGAAACCAGCAGTGACGCACAGACACGATGGGGCATTAAGCGGGGGCCTTCATTTTAATCTAAATGTTATACTTGTGAAGTTTTGAAATCTAAGACAAAAATATAAACACCTGGCAAACCACTCAAAACTGCTTCACTTATTTTCTCGCTGGAGTAGGTGTCTCCAGGAGCACATTTTGTCACGATGACACACATTCTCAGACTCACAAGATGAAAACAATACCTCACTGCTGCGGCTGGGAAAGAGGTTAATCGATGGGTTTTAACTGCAACAATAAATGCTGCAGATCAGGTCTGTTTTTGGTACAAACATAACCATTCTTGTTGTAAAATGACAAGCGTTGCTCAGTATTTCAAATCAAAACCTTGAATCTCTAGCAGCTGAACCTTGCTTCTCTGTAGCTGACGTCTTGTAAAATTAGGAAGCCAAAGCGTAACAGTATAATTTTTACTACGCGATTTTCGTGCCAAGTCTTACGAAAGGAGAGATCACATCCGACATCTACAGCTTCTAATAACCTGAGAACAAGAGTGTGAAACACGGTGCAGAGGTGTTCCCGTGTGCTGCTGGCATCCTCACCACATCAAAGTAAAACCACTACAATGACCTCCCATGATGAGGGTAATGCGATTAAGTTTGATGTGGATTAACAATTTCCGGACAATTCCAGACTAAATGGATAAAAGGGGGAAAAAGCAGACTTTCAAACGGAAGCTTACTTTGAAATCCTCACAAAAAATTAAGGAAAATAGCTGCACTGGGCTGGGTCAAACACGAGTGCCACACAGTTAACTTGATTTCATGTATTTAGCCCACTGAGTGAATACCAGGGCTGTGCATTCTCTAGTTTGCAGAGCAGCATCATACGAGACCACCATGGCAGCAAACAGCACCTTAAAACAGGAAAATGGCAGGAGAACAGATCTATCAAATCACAAGACAGAACAAAATTACATCATAGTTTAAACATCCCACATCATGAACCCAGGCTGTCCCCAAGTAACTTTAGGTGAGGCACAATGTTTGTAATTATTCTATCCATGATTTGTCTTTAAATTAATATGAAGCCATTTGTAAATGTCCAAAACAATGTCCACATCAGTGTATCCACTTAAAATGTTATCACTACAAACAACTGCTCTATCCATTCACTCCTTATGAAAACGTTTCAAAAGGTCGGTTTTGAAGAGAGACGATGTAGTCACTGGACTATGTCACTCAGTTTCAAACTCACGGCGGTGTTTGAATTGGCCGATGGTATGTCAGCTTTGGACGGAGGTTTGACTTCGATTCAACATGTGGCTTCTTCTTATTTGGCACTCTACGTCTGTCCCTCGTCCAGGTATGAGACAGGACTTATAACTGTGAAGAAGAAGAGAAATGGACACACTGCTATGACTTATTGCTGTACTTGCTTGAGGGGTCTTTATTTGGCGGTTGACTTCAAACTGGAAAATCAGAGGAGCGCTATCCTAACAATCCTGGACAACCTCCATGCTCGCCTGATTTAGCCTCACCACCAAAGAAAGATCCTTGAATGAAGTATTAGTGAACTATTTTAAGTTTCCTTTTCCGGTGCCAACAATTTTTTTTGCTTTGTAATGTTCCTCTGGGTTCAGGAACCAGAATAACATCAGGGAATTAGGTAAGCACGGTGGTTTTTCATTCAGGTCTCTCAAAATCCAACGAGCACTAGACACTAATACCAGACTCCCGTGACGCAACCATCTCCTCCTTCTCATTTCCTCCTCGGCGAGGCAGAGGGGCCCCAGACAGGAAGCCGCAGGTTCGGCAGCCAATCACGTGCCAGAAAGCTGTCAGATCATTCTGGTTGCTATTGGCCCACATCAGAGCGGTGCAGAGAGCCTCTGGGTTTTTTGACTCCAAAGCCACCAGGGATTCCCTCCGGCTGCTGCCATCTGTGTCCGACCCCAAAACGGTTACAGAATTCAACCATTAAAAGGAAACAATCTGTAAGAAACACGGCATCTTTAAATAAACTGTGCTACCCACAGAGCAGTGCTACTTTTGATGTAAATGGGGAGGGAAGTTCGGTTTTTCAATTGATTAATGTTTGCAAAATGCACTTTATTTCCACTGTTAATATGTTTTTTCCAAACTTACTTTAGGTCTTATGTATATTGTCTCATTGTGGAATGCAGCCTTCATTCAATCTGGTAAATGTTTCCTCATCAACACAAGTATTGAGACTTCACTAACTACAGCTTCAGGAAGGTGATGGTTGTGTATCATACAGCTATGTAGTGTATGTGTATAAAAATGCTGAAAACCAGCAGTCTAAGTTATACTCACTCTGCTCAATGCACATCTGAAAAACCACAGCGGTTTCAACTAAGCTGGGGGAAACGAGTCAAATGTGTTGACAAACAAGCCAAAAGATATGTGGCAATCAACAGGCAGAGAATTAATGACTGGGAGGAAATGTGCAACTTAATGTGTTGAAACCACAGTAACGCTAATTTCTGCCTCCCAAACATAGTTTTAAGCTGATGGAAGAAGTGCAGGCTCCCTAATGGGACATGCAGAGTTTAGACTGAGGTCCTTAAATCTGTTAAAAGAAGTTTGTCACTATACATCTTCTCCAGTGTCAACTAATCTGAACTGTTATCTGCAATCCTGGTGTATTCCTGCTTCTCTTTTGGTTTCTGGCAAAGAGCTAAGATGCTGTAAACATAAACAGCAGGTAACAAAGAATGTATAGGGGGAAGCATTGTAATAAATAAAGCTGGTTATATTTTGAATCTTTTTTACAAGTGCTGTTATAATACCAGCATCTCAGGACTGTCACCAAAAGTATTTATTCATAATTTTTATAAATACAAACATATTTGTCTTAGATATAGTCAAACAGCTCCTACACTGAGGAGCGACTCTGCAGACAGACAGACAGACAGACAGACAGACAGACAGACAGACAGACAGACAGACAGACAGGGGCACTGCTAGGATGCTCTCCTGTAAATTACAGGCCTGAGAAGATAAGCCCTGCATGTTTACACTCTAAATCTAGAACTGCCAGTAAATTATAGTACAACAGTTTTATTTATAAACACCATGGTTGTATTTTAAACCCTCCAGAACCATGGCTAAAGCAATGAGCAACAGTCCAACACAAGCTACTTTTACAAAGTGAAGTCAGCCACGACGTCCTGGGATCAGGATTAGCTTGAAGTGTTTACAGCAGAAGATGCAAAGTACTACTTGTTCTTTTGAAACTATAGCCGAGTCAGCGGGCAGGCCATGCCAGTAAGCTGCGAGGAAAAGAAAATGTTGTTTATGAGGAAATTGTGACACATAAATAATATGCGAGCCCTGTTCGGCCCCGCAGTGGAAAGCTGGCAGTGGGTCGCTTCCTCTCCTACTTATCAAGACTGCCCAGCAGACTGGGGCCGCGATGCCAAAAGGTCACGGTCACCGGTGTTATTGCACGACGACGCCGCGCTCGCACACAAACAAGAAGGCTAGGCTGATAACAGAGGACGGAGTAACGAAGTCAGAAAATAGAAACAGCGTCGACTTCCTGGCATTAGGAGACAGATGATGCATGCAAAGAAAAACACAACGATATTTTCATGGACAGATATAATTATATGAGCAGATACACAAAGGCTTAAGGAGCAGCAAAACAGAGAATGGGGGGGGCACTATGCCCGTTACTACAGTGATAGTAGTAATAGTGGAAGAAGTTGAGCAACAATGTATACTGTAAGAGTGTATGAGTTTATTCAGTGAGTCATGTTGTGATAAGGCTTGATATATGTTCTAGGTGTATTTAATAATGTGGAATTATCATTTCCACAATTAAAATAAACCAATACAATAAATGAAAGAGGTACTGAGTAGACAAGTAGAGAGATGTATTTAAGTAGTTGTGGATGTATAGCAATTATAATTTTCCTGACAAGTTTATGTTTTCAATACGTTTTTTTAAAGAGAAAAATATCCCAAAAGAATTGAGAGATTTTAAGAAGTAATATTTGCTAAAAAATTAAATCTGAGACAGTAGTAGTGAAATGGTCCTACTAGTACAGGAGCCTGCAGCAATAGACACATGTATTTATAGTTGAAAACTGACTGAAGCAGGCTTGTGACCTGAGGGACTTCATGCTGGACAAGCAACATAAAAAGTGAAAAAGCAGTGCTTGCACATCCTTCATTATCACCAGTGAGTTGCCCTTAAGCAAGTCCCTAAACCCCTCAGCAGATCCAGTGTAGCTTCTCAGGGGCAAACAGATCACACTGCGGTTGTATTGATCAGCTTTTGGGTTTGTATGCGTGTAACTGTGTCTATGCCAGAAGGCGTTCTTAAAAAGATGCTGCTGCGTTCAGTGAAACTACCGTGAATAAATGTTATGAACAAAAAAGTAGTACTATTGTCCAACCACCACAACTGCTTATAGAAGATCAGTGCAGTATAGTAGCAGCAGTAGGGTCCGCAGTAGCGTGAGGTGGCAGACTTACCAAACCTGCGACAGAACACCCCCATGACGGCGCTCTCCTCCACCAGCCTCAGGTCTGCCAGCAGAGCCAGCTCCAGGCCTCCAGCCACCGCGAAGCCACTGACGGCTGCTATCAGCGGCTTCGACAGCTGCAGGCGGGACGGACCCTGGAGGAAAATAACAGATTAGTCCATCAAAACACACACTGTAGAGGAGGAATACACCTTGTTAACACTGCTTCCTGTAGAAAATATACACTGTAAGGTATATTTGAACCATCTATATATATGAAGGCATGTTTTCTTTTATTTGATGCTTTTGGACCTCTCGGATTTCCATGGTTTATATACTAAAAAAATTCTAGATTCCAAACTGTCAAACAAAGGAGTAACAAATGATCTGAGTTCTGGCTGTTGCTGAACAAATGAAGCCCTGTGTACTCTGTGAGGGATCCAGCGCTATCATTTTCTGCACAGGAGGTCCTCTCCATCCCAAAGACTGTACATGCAATCAAGGCTGCAGCAAGTGATAGCAGTGTGCTGGAGATGAGGACTTTCTGCACACACACAGCTGTAGATATGGAGGCATTTCCCAAACCACAATTTTCACCTCTACCTGTCTGCACAAACTCTTAAAGGTATTCACAATCATTAGTCATCACATTTTCTGGTTTTATATATTTTATGGAAAAACACGAGCCCTCCTGTAAGAGTGTAAGGAAATATAGATGTAACCCTGACTAGCACACACACACACAAACAGCGCTCACCATCGGACCGGGACCCTTGGTGACATCTTGCTCCAATTTGAGGGAGGCTGTGTGATTGGCCAGCTCTTTCAGATCATAACCAGCGCAGAAATTCCCTCCTGGAGGAGACCACAAAATTACAAAGTATGGCAGATGGAAAGTCAGAGAGGAAGGGAAAATGATGAGGATGAAAAAAAACAACAAGTTGAGCTGGAGTCCGCGGGCTGCAATTTGGATAGCTGCTTGCTTTTGGCAGGCTGGCACACAAAAGCTTCTCTTCCCTAAAGAGGCCAAATCCAATGCATAGTCACAAATCACGCATGTGCTCTAACACATGTGCACATACACAATATCCTCATTAATGGAAGACTAACATACTCCGACCACAGCCTCTTCCGTTGGACTCATGTGGTAATTACAACATTACCCATGAGGCCTACAAACACTATGTCACAGTCTCAGGCAGACTCGTACAATCTCCGTAATGTTGCAGTAATGAAAATGATTATAACGAACACATGTGCCAGCGACACCCATCGACTGGGAGCTTTGATTACAGCTGTGGGTCAACACAGGGCAATTATAGAAAAACTGTGCGTCAAGCTGTTTATGGGAGCAGCGATGTGACACGGCTCCATAAACCTTGATCGAGAGAAAGAAAGAGCAGGAGCTGTGAAGAGCTCCATGGAAGATCTTAAAGCATCATTTACACTTTGAAGGAGGTTTGTGAATGAACTGAGGGGCCAAACAGAGATATATGGGCAATGATTGTGAAACGAGGCTGTTGTTATATGGGTTCAAGATTGTTTTATCCAAAATATATTTTAAAAAAGCATGACACACACATTTCCAAATAAAAGTAGTTACTTGAAATGAGTGATAGCTGAATTATATTAAGCCGCTTCAGTTTCAGGCTCTAAATGTTGAATAGAACGGATCATTGTAACTGTTAAAAACACCTGTTAAAAGTAAAAAGCCTGCATTGAAGTGGTTATTTAGATAATAGTATGCAAATATTAAATATATAAATGTTTTCATTTCAATTTTCAAATGTCCTGTTCTCTAATACTAAGAGATTTGATTGTATTTCTCAAATGGACGTCCAATACAACTACATGCATGTTGCGGTTTTTCATTTCTTTGACCTCTAAAAGATGTTAGATTCAATGTGTTTTATGAGACTAGTGATGCTTTACAGACAACACAATATTGGCTTCCTCTCACTTCAGATGAACATGTGCCGTAGTGACGCAGCTAGCTTGACTTCTGATCGTACCTGACCACTAACGCCTACTGAAATCCAAATCCCAAACACTCCAAATATGTGCCAGCATATTCAGAAAAACCTGCAGAAAGCAATTACTCTTAATTTCACGGGTTAAAAAAAACATATCGACACTGAAAAACGAGAGCCGAGAGTGTGATTGTGTTGGCGCTAATTTGAACAAAATGGATCCCTTATGTTTTCAGAGGGTATAGCCAAAATAGAACCTCCCTGCTTGTCATCTTATAGCACAGACAGACGGCTAATCACCTCTGAAGGTCAGTCTCCTGGTTATAGTGGAGCTGCAACACAGGACAACCTGCTGACAGGAATGTGTGGGGAGACGATTAAAAGCACATTACAGACATAGTGGGAATCACAGAAGAGCCCTTTTAGCTGGAGAGACCTAATGTGCAGCTCATTGCTAACCCATTTAACACGAGCTAATTACTCTCCAACCCCCACACTGTTTTCTGTTCACAGCTGAGACTAGTGGCACCCTGCAGCCGTCATCTGGAGAGGCTCCAACCTCTGAAGTACCAAACAAAGTATATACTTGTCTCTGTAGACCACGGTGCACTTCATACAGCAGGTTGATCCAGGTTGAAGACATTATTTCCACTGGGGGAAGGAGGTCATTCAGTGTGTGTGATGATTATTTTGAGAGGTATTAGGAGCCCTGGCATGATACTGGCTCTGGGCGGCTGACACAGTGCAGGCCACCTCGCAGGTGTGTGTGTTTTTTGTGTGTGTGCACTCTGTTTGGTCACTTCGGCACTTCGGTTAGATCTAAGGACTTCAAGGAGAAAAGGCTGGAAAAAAAGACGCAGAGGAAGAATGTGACGCAGGGAAGGTTTGAAGGCTGAGGAGAGGAAGAGATGAAGAGCTGAGAAGCTTCAGTGACAATCCTGTGACTTTCCATAACTGCGTCAGAACATGAGCCACAATGTTCTCCCCCTCTGGTTTGAAAGTATTTTTGGCCCATGGATGTGCTAGTATACCGGGCTGCAACAACATTTCCGCTGGTTTGATAATAAAGTTTGACTTGACAAAAAGAATATTCTAAAAAGGGGTTAAAAGTCTGGTTTCCTTCACTTATAAAACCAGGAAGTTAGGTGAAATACATTTTGGCAAAAACAAATTCTCTAATGTAAAAAACAATAACTTCCGTTCCCTAATTTTCTCTTTAGACATAGTTTTAGAAAATATGCTTTTTCACTTTCCTTGCCCCATGTGATTAGATCAATACCACACGGTCAATGTGAGGCTAAAGTATGAGGATTGTCATCACTGCAATGTTGCCAAACAATCAGCGGAGACTCCAGGAAGTGACTGCTCCTGCCCAAGAAATACTGTCCGGCATGTAATACTCCATTAAACCACAACTTGTTTTTAGAACAAACGAGATATAAGAAGCAGTGAGGTTTAGACGTTCTGCTAGCTGGCAAGAAGCTGTTATTTTACAATGATTCCAGTCCTTCTGCTAAGGTAAGCTAACTCGTTGCTGGCAGTAGTTTGAAATGTGGACTTAACAAGGTGTTCGATCATCTCGTCAAACGCTTTGCATTTAAGGAAATAAGCATATTTTACCAAAACTATTACTTGCAGGTGTAAGGCTCTCGAGTGTCATGATATACCGAAAACCTCTGACCATTTGTGGATCTGAAATCTTAAAGAATTAGGTTCAAATAAATACAGGAAGGGATAAGAAACCCTTGAAGATCAACAAGATGAACCCCTCTGTAGCATGTCTGTAAGTTATCTGTGAAGTCAAGTACCTCCGAGTAAGAAACTGCAACTGTTTCATCCTTCCTTTCTTACAATATCTTACCTTTCCCATGCAGGACAGCCACGTTTAAGTCTGGGTCCCGGTCGAAGGCCTCCAGCTCCTCCAGCAGACGCCTCGCCGTCTCCTGGTTCACCGCATTACGCACCTCGGGACGGTTTATTGCCACGGAAACCACAGCCCCTCTGCGCTCTGTGACCACGGTCTGTCCCGCAACTGATGACAAAGAATGAGAAAGATGCAGAGACACAGACCAACATGGACCACAACACTCAGACCCAGAGACATAAAAGGTTTAACGTCCACTGTAGGAGGCATGCAGATGGAATGTAAATTGGTTTATGTGGACAGATATCTCTGACAGGCAGTGAAACAATGAGAAGAGATGGTCTGGATTGATGTGAAGACCTTGGCTCTCGCTCTGTCTCAGTGTGTGTTTATACTGTAAGTGTGTGTGTGAGTTTGCCAGTGGCTGTGGCTTGAGGTTGCAGCAGGCATTTGACCTGACATTGTTTAGGCTCCTCCGAGGGAATCTAACTGTCAACCAAAGGAACAAAGCTACAAAACGCATTAACCTCGCTCACACTGCTATTCTAGAAGAATGGACCGCTAAACAAAAGCCAGTGAAGTGATGGAGAGGGAAAAGGCAATTTGTCTCAGGCAGGCCTTTCTACTCTGCTACACCTCGAACTAATTATCACAGTGTATTGTGTGCAAAGCAGTGGAACCATGTTTACTACCTGTGTGTAGGGTCGTTTTGCTTTTTTAACATTACAGTTATACTTTAGCACCAAGTTTAAGCAACATGCATTGGAGGGCAGAGCAGATAACATGTTAGTCGAATAATTGTTTAAAGAAAAAAACAATGTAACTTATTAGCAAAATTAGCACCGAACTATTTCGTCAATTTAAAACGTGTTCTCAACTATTTTGAAAATGTAGTTAAGGCATTCATAGAAGCAAAAGAAAGACAATAATTATTTGGTTTCGCCTTTTAAAAAAAAAAAAATTCGAATAAACTGCTTTCCCTATATTGATTTATTGAACAATTGTTCTTGATGAGTGGGGGCTTGAATATACTACATTCAACAATTCAACATGTCACAATATTTCACTTCCTCCAAAAACAAAAAACTAACAATTATAATAAATAATGTAGATACATAACATATATGAAACACTAATACTACATTAAATGTATCATACAATATACAACAATAACACCTACCTTTGTTAGGAAAGCAACCATTGTTTTAAAATGGCAGAAAAACCACAGGTGGGACTAACGACCTCATTAAGTAAATTAATTACACCTGAGCTTGTTCCTCAGTATCTATCATTTTAAGGTTGCGTTCAGGGGAGTGGAAATGTAAGCCTCTCTGTTTAACTATACAAGTGTGGACATTATACCATAAGTAAGCTCTAAATTGTGTAGTTTTAGATAACATATTGCTTTAAAGACCTGTAGTTGAAATTGAGTGTGCTAATATCTATACTGATATTATTGCAGGCTCTGGTGCCTCCCATTGACATTGTTGAGTAACTGCATGTTTCCACACATACCTGTTTCTGAGTGTTCACCTCCCGTTGCACTGCTGTAGGACTTAACTGGAAACAAACTCGTTTTTATCGCCTGTCCAAATGTTTTACTGCGAAAAGAAGCAGTTAACATTGGTGTCAACGTCAAAAAATGTTTTAGCGCCATTTGCTAACTCACTCATGAAACACTAGAAGCTCTAGCTTAATACATAAACACGTTAAACGCATTGGCTGACAACAATTACTGGCACTTGCATTACTTGTTATTCAAACGCCGTATGCTAACTTTCAACACAACTCTAAAATACGGGTGTAACAGTGTTTTACTCCCCACAACAACAAGGAAACAAAGGTTCCGTGTTGGTGCATTGCGGTGGTACACACGCCAAACGTCCAGCAGATGGCGACATTGAGCCACTTTGCAGTTACCGCTGCAATGCTACGCAGCTCCGTGGTCATATAAATGATGAATACAAACTCATAATCACTTTTCTTTCATTTTTTTAATAAAAGATTTATCTTTTGTGTTATTTTTACACATTTTAAGGCATCATGCACAAACAAAGTAAGCTAAAGTAAAGGCATTATGCTTACCCTCTACCAAAAATGATATGTCCTAACAGTTTAAGATTTTGCAGTTAAAAATAAGTTTGTACAAATATGGCATGTAAGCTGGCATGTCAGTGAATCTCGAGGCAGAACTCAACTGCTTTCACTGTTTTTGTAAACATGGCTTGGAGCAAAATAGGGCTGAGGAAAAGACAAGAGAAAGGGAAAGCATGCTTCAACGTGGGGATAAATTTCCCTGAAAAGCATGCAATGCATCTTAAATCATATTTACAATGCATTATTTTCCTGTCAACAGATTTTTTTTTTTTAATTGAATCAATTAAAGTTAAGACGATAAAAAGTATTCCGACAATTACAGACAGACTGACAGACAGAAAGAGTCCATAATGTTCCCCAACGCAGATGTAGATCCGATACGTCATCAAATAAAACACTACAAGATTTTTTTAATAAATTAAGAATTGTAGACATACCTCCAAACACTGGGAGTATTGCAACCATAAAAGAACTGAAGGCTGCTTTAAGCTTTTCTGTATTCATTTCATAACGTTTTGTATGAAATTAACCTGTAACTAGGGCTTCAAATTTTGTTTAAAAGAATCTTGTAGTTTCCACCGTAGACAAAGATCTGGGAGTTGCCGGGTAGCTTTGGCACAGTTGTGTCCAGTTGTGCTCTTTTGTGGCGATCCGTGTGCGTTATACAATGTTGAAGACCATGGAAAGATACTGTTCATATGAAACCTGGATCCAGCCATCCTGGTCTGTATCGTATCGCCTGAACACGTCGGTCAACCTCTGCGGAAAGAAGGGGGGAAATAGTGAGTTTAAATTATCGTTTGTATCTCAATTCCTCCCCAAAGTCTCCAATGCATAAAGTTTCATATTACATCGTAAAATCATTATCAGTATCATTATCACATTTCATTAATTTCCTACTATAGTTAACATAGATTCAATACTGGGTGACTAAATATGAAGTGTTTTAGGGTTTTACTCTTTACTTCTGGAGAGGCAGATATTTTAACTCAAGGATATCCATTGAAATCTAGGTCTGAGTAGAGAGCCGAAAAAGTGAATGGTTGACACCTCTAGAGCTATTATGAAACCTCAGGTGATACTTTATATCCTGGTGAAAGGGAAACTTCTGCATTAATGAAAGGTTATAGTTATGCTTGGCAGCTTCCATTACTACTCTATTTGTGTGAAATCACTGAAACGGAACATAAAGGATCAAGAGGAACTTCAACGGGAGATTTATAATCTAAAAGGGAGGACTGTAATGTGTTTCTTAAGTATGCATAATTAAAGCTCCCTTTTGAATCCTTTGAATCACCTCATTGTGTTGCAGGTAGTACACCGACAGACAGCCTATACTTATGCATATGTGTGGAGAGAATAAATTAATAAGTCATGTAATAAAGAGTGATATGTATTTAATGTGTTACCTGTAGTACGATGCAGCACTGGATGAAGTCATCGAAGGCAACCTGTCCCTTCCTCTGGCGGTCAAACTTCTCTATCAGCGTGCAGTAGAACTGTTCTGATAGACGATAACCTGCACACAAGAAAACAAGACATTAACAATGAACTGCATATAGATTGGAACTCATTTAAGTCTGCATTTTAAACACCCACACAGTCCCAAGCTCCTGCTCCAAACACCCGAGGCCCCTCTGTAATAGCCACCATTAATATGATACATTCTTATTACTGAGCAGTTACCCTCGCTGTAACTGAAATGTATATTCAGCAACGTATTGATTTTGGCTGACTTGTATTTACTGAAGATAAACAAAAGCCTGGACAACACAAAGACAAATATAGATCATGGGAAATCAAAAATAAATGACACATTTCTGTTGAATAAGTTGTCTTAAACATGATTGTTTTTGCACTCAATCACACATTTGGATTTGTCCCCAACAGTTTGTTCTGCATTGTAAATAGCAAGCTGGAACTGCTCGTCTGTGTCGTAAAACTACATGAGCGAAATTCCACACCATTTCTTTAATAAACGTTTCCAACGGCATGCTGGTTCACTCAAACTTACACAGAGCTACTGAAAAGACCGAATCTGACCTTTTGACCCCGAGGAAAGACACTCCTAGAGAGACAGCTTCAGAGCTCTTCACCACATTCACCCCCAAGTAAATATCCCAGCATACTTTGTGTCTCACCAAATCCAGAGAGCGCCTGCTTGAGCTCGGTCTTATCGATGAAGCCCGAGTTGTCCCTGTCGTAGTTCCTGAAGATGTTCTGCCAGTCTGTGATGTACTTCCACACGCCGGCAAACTCGTTGAAGCTCACCCCGCCTTTATTTTCCCTGTCGAACATGGCTGTGGGAGAGAATAAGACATTATTCACTCTCTGTCTCTTATAACAATACACAGCAAAGTGCAGTTAGGGCAGATTGTGTGACCAGAAAGCAGAAATAGCACCACATATAGTTTTAAAGAGCTGTCACAGAGCTGAAAAGTGTAATCTGTGGGTCTCACACTTCACTTACTCCTGCCTCATAAAACTACTTTAGAACAGAGAAAACTGCTCCATCGCCTCCACCAGTACTTTACTCCTTACCCTCATGTGGTTCAATCCAATTACCTCCCAACAAAGGGAGTGTTATCACGGGGTATGCTCCTTGCTGGGGGACTATTAAACAATGGCTTTACTGAGTATGGAAGAGTAGGAAGGGGAGGCGATGGGATTAGAGGAATTTACTCTGCAAGTCACACAACAAAAAGGGAACAGTGCATATAAGACCCGGGGAGAGATCATGCTATTTTTAGGCAATAGCATAGGTCTCAGATATATAAAAATATATAAAAAACATGTCTATGAAGTGTTTTGCTCAAAATACTAAACAGATCACCCATTCTAGCCATGCCTCATATCCCTCTATTTCACTTCCTGTTTCAAAAGTGCTGATTTGGGGTATAAAGCTTAAAAAAAGGAGGGGGCTGAGCTCATGCGGGACCCGGCAGCTACTGTCTAAACTAAATACTGCCGTGATGAAACGCCATATCATGGATTATCAAGGATTATTTCTGAAACAGTATGGAGCTCAAAGGCTTTCTCTCTTGCCGGTTATACCACAAGGTGAGTTCCTTTTTATTTCCTGCTTCTTCACACACATGCTCTCCAGTACAGGTTAGCTCTGAGTGTTAGCGATGCTAATGTAAACACCGACCATATTACGTCCAAAACAGTCGGGCATTGTTTCTGATAGCAAAGTTTCTGATGGGGCCGTGGGTGTAAAGCCAGCCTACATTTCCGACATCAAAAAGTGCATTTTGCATGATAGGTCCCCTTTAAAATATTTTAAAAGCAATAGCAGAAAATTAGCCAGGATTTGAATGTAAAAAAACGACATCCTCTACATTCAAAACATAGCCTATTGAGATGTGTTGAGGCACAGTCAGCACATGACAACTGTTTTAGGACTGCACACAGATCGATATTTGGAGTGAGAGGGAATTGGCTGCTCCATTTCGAGACAAACTTTCCCTGTTCTTGCTGATGCTCTTTCCTCCCGTTATTAATGTCTGCAGGTTTCCACTACAGCAGCAGTAACTGGAGCCAGAGATAAGTTTGTGTCTGCCTCCAGATTACTCAAACGGTAATGAATG
Organism: Trematomus bernacchii; assembly: GCF_902827165.1. Classification (NCBI taxonomy): domain Eukaryota; kingdom Metazoa; phylum Chordata; class Actinopteri; order Perciformes; family Nototheniidae; genus Trematomus; species Trematomus bernacchii. The sequence goes on along the minus strand of NW_022987616.1, from coordinate 3,269,455 downwards.
TATCTAGTTGTCATGGAGAGGAGGCAAATAAATAACAAAGAACAACGAGTACTTACAGATGATGGAGCGCACCGTCACTGGGTTGAATGGAGTCCATGTGCCTGTGAGACAAACAAATACAAGGTTAGAAACAACAACACAGTAAGACAGACTAGTGGGTTGATTAGTATCCAATGTAAGAACAGATATAAAATGACTTCTTGAGATTAAAGACAGAAGATCGGTGATAAAACAACAGATAATCCACACAGGTGAGAATTATGATGGAAAAAAGGTCATATACTATGTTTTCAGAAGAGATTTGTAAGATTGCACAAAGACTGACAAGCACAGAAACTGAGAGCAGCTGGTGTTGCTAATATTATCTGACATATGACACCTCTCGGCTAAACTATAGCATAAAAGCAGAGTTTTGATCAGGAACGATCCATCTTTTTGTCTTCAGTTTAGTAAAGAAAATAAAGTCTCTTCAGACAAATTTAGACAAGTGAAAAGGACATTTAGTAGTAATATTACATCTTAGAATACAAATATATAATAATTTGATATCCAATGGAAGCCAGTGCAAGACTGCAGACATTATGATGCATCTTTAAAGGGGCCCCAATATGATCGTTTTCTGTTTCATATTTGTATTTTGTGCCCGACATGTTTCCATGCTTTTATGTTCAAAAAGCTATTTTCTCCCTCTGTCTGAAACCAGAGCCCAGTCTGCTCTGATTGGTTAGCTGGTTGGCTCTGTTGTGATTGGTCAACGGCTTAGAGATGTCCCGCCCCTTAGCCTAAAACGTACGATGTGTTGAAGTGCTAGCCAATAGAAGTGCGAGTCCTACATATAGATGTCACTATCTTGTGGAAGTAAACAACGGAGTCCAATTGAGGCATTTCAGGCATTGGTCTTGTATTGGTTGACACTGTGTCAGTGAAGAAACAATCATACTGATGGTGCACAGTGGGTGTTCAGTTCCCACAGGAGACACACACACTGATATTGCATCCCAAATGTCAAAAACACATATAGGAGAGAGTGAGATATGAATCTAATCTCACCAGGAAGTTTAAATCCAGTGACATCATAAGATCTTATCACAACAGAAATAAAACCCAAGAGGAAGTTATTAAAACAAATGACTCAAAAGCAGTTTGCCACATTGTATATCTTTTTTTACGCATGGGAAAACTCTTTCATCTTGTGAATGTGAATATAGTGTCATTTATATGACCAGGAAAAGACTGACTGGGCTTCAGCTCTGCAGCGTTTTATACTTTATAGCTTTCTCTTCACACTCTCAAGACACTGAGATTTATCTGGCCATCGGGATCCTTGCTGACTCACCATCTCACTTTATTACAGAGGCCCGACAGTTCAGGAGCAGAAATAAAGACGAGTGAGGAAGCAGGGAAGACGCAAGAGGAGAGAACAAGAAAGAGAAGACACCAGGAGACGGGAAGGAGCACACAAGCTTTGCAGTTTAGTTTCTGTTGCAGTAACCTGAACACTTCAGTCTACTTCTGCTGACCTAAGATTCATCACTGCAACTCTATCTGCAAACCCCCCCAAAAACTGCAGACTTTTAGATTCTTATTCACACTGTGTGGCTTTTAGGGCCAGAATCTGGGCATAGGATATCAAATTGTTATGAATCAATATATTGCCATACTTTGCGATATGATTGGCTTTTTTAAATCCCCTCAAAAAGTCTGTAAAAGTGCCCAAATAAATTATAAAAAGAGGCAGGAACACCTCAGGATTTTGTGATGCTAAATATATACTCCAGATTTTGTATTTGAATGTTCAAAGAAGGCACTCAACATTTCCTTCCTCTTCCTGGGTTTTGTTTTATTGATGAGCGAGGCTGTCTGGGACCGGGCTCCAAGGCTCACACTGACGCTGGGGCTTGGGCCAAAATCTATATTCCTATCCTCTCTATTGGAGTGGGGATCTAAAGCAACAAAAATGCAGTATTAGAAGTGCAGTCTGATGAAAACCTCATGTCTCCCACAAGTTTCTTTTATTTTTACCATTTTCTGACAAAATGAAAAAGTTTTTTAGAAACTATACCGTAACTATGGAATGAGTTTCATGAATTTGAAATGTCTTCTAACTTAAATCCGACCACACCGGGATGCATTATTAGTTGGGACTAAAAACACAGATTTAATGGCATAAACTTTGCCAGACACTAGTGCTGCATTCAGGTGTTTTTATTAATTTGTCTGGTACTTGGTTAATGACCGAATAACTGCAAAACGATGATATGCCCACCGGACCTAGTTTTGCTTTTTGTTTAATGCTAATTAGCCAGTGTTATACAATGTAATACAAGGTAAACATGAGCATGTTTTTCTACTGCAAATGCTTGTTACTTATTAGCATATGTACTTTAATAAAGACAGTTATAAGATAATAAGGCAGTCAGCATGTCGTTGTGTCCCTGGGCAAGACACTTCACCCCAAATTGCTCCTGTGGGGATTGCCCACAGTATTGAGTATGTAAGTCGCTTTGGACAAAAGCGTCTAACAAGTAACATGTAATGTAATGTAATAATATCCATCAAAGTCTGGCTGATTAATGAGTCTATTTCTACTTTACTGGCGTCTGACCATGGCCAAACATTTACAAATTCAAATTAGATCTGCAACAATACCCACATTAAACAGAAAAAGATACAGAGACATCACAAATCTGCTTGTCATGTCTGAATAAATGTTGCTCTAGCATTAGCACCATCAGCAAAATGACCAAAGGCAGAGAACAAGCTGTGACCTTCTCTGACTGACTGACTGACTGACTGACTGACACACACAGCAAGCTGTGAGGTCACCAATGTATGCCAGACAGACTGCGGCTGCCCAGTGTGAGGTGGTCATACTGGTTGAGATGTGTGTGTGTGCGTCTGCATTTGCAAACTGGCACAATACCCACTCTGTCCCATTCACACACTGCGCTCTCTCACTGTGGGTGAGGTTGAGAGAGAGAAGTGAGAGGGAGGAGGGGAGAGAGGGAATATAGGAGGTGAGGAGAGAGGGAGGCTGCTGGAAAAACAGGGTGGACAGACCGCAGCGTATACTAACACATATAACGGCTGTGCTGGAGCTCAGTGACACACTTGTACACACACACTTAACTTTAAACACAAACACATTCTCAGCTACACATCTTAAGTAGATTCTCAGACTTTTCCCAAGGTAACGGTTTGACTTTCAGATGTAAAAGAAAAATAATTATACTTTACAATAATGAACTTTAAGGTAGTATGAATCAAGGGACGTGCATCATCTTTACCAATTCATCATCACCTTGTCTTTCTGGTGCTGACATTTATATTTGGACAAAGAGGGAGGAAAAATGATGTCCAGAAGTTTGGAATCACCTGTTCACCCATGTGTCATACCTCTTAGGAATAGTAACTAGCCAATTGGATCAGTCCGCTATAGTCATTCTCAGTTTGTGTTTGTGGTTGATGCCAGCAGACAATGGTCATGTCATGTGTGAGACAGACCAGCAGGATGGGATCATGAATCTAGTCACTAATAAACAGTGCCTCAGACTGTAGGCAAACAATTAAAGTGTAAACCACAGTTAGTGAATCCACAAAGCCTCTCATCCTCTATTCACCTGTATCAGACATAAGCAGGTCTGAGAATTGGAACGGGAATATTGAAATAGCTCAACACAGGCTATAAGGGCTGCACGATTTGGAAAAATATAACTTATACTGATATTGCAATGACGATATGATTTAATACATTAGAGACAATTTCCATTTTTGAAACATTATTCACATTAACATTGGAGAGGATATTAAAAGGATGAGGGTGAGTTTAGGACGATCTGTATAAAACAAGGATTTTTTTGTCTGTAAAACACACCTCATCTAAGCTGGGACTTTTACATTACATTAAATGTCACTTGTTAGACGCTTTTATCCAAAGCGACTTACATACATTCAGTACTGTGGGCAATCCCCACAGGAGCAATTTGGGGTGAAGTGTCTTGCCCAGGGACACAACGACATGCTGACTGCAGTGGGACTCGAACTTGCTATCCCCCGATTCAAAGTTCAGCGCACTATCCCACTGAGCCACAGCATCCCCTTCTGTGCAGTTTTCCCAATACCTCATCCAGATATTTTTTACATATTTTGCCTATACCAAATATTGCTCTTACTGCAATTTGGATATTGCAATTTGTATCATATTCCCATGAATTATGCAGCCCTAGCGGCTATCAAAAACAAATGCCCACTGCCATTTACCTCAACTGCAGTGTAACCAAGCTCTACAAAATGCTACAAATGTAGATGTGTAAAGGGAAGAGTAGTTGAATGAGTCTTGCTATTCAGCCAACTCTGCATTCTGCCCTGCAAGCCTGTGCTCTCTCAATCGTATAAGCAATTTTAGTGGCTATTACCGCTCCTACACACTGAATAAATAACTGAAGGAGAAGTATAAATCTGTGTGCGCAGGAGAGTGGGAGAGCATGACGGAAAGTCGGTATGATGTCTACTCACTGCTGAGCGGAGGGAGGCCAAAAAACTCTATATTTATATAAAATGGCACAGATACAAGACGGCCATATTAGTGTCTCAACAGGGGTTATATTGTCACACCCAAAAGGACTGATGGAGGGATGGAGTGAGGGAGGAGAGGAGGGAGGGGAAATAAGAGAGCTTATGCTAACTAAGGTAGCATAAGCAAGGAAAAGGGAGAGAAAGTAGGAAAAAGGGAGGACAAACAGACAGGGGACACAGCAGGAAATGAGTACGTGAGACAGAGAGGACAAATGCTGCATCTACGTCTCATGTAGAGTAGTCATGTCATTTTGTTGGTTTGTGATTAACACAAGTAACATTTGTATCCACCACGGGCAACGCCATGCTTATACTCTAATCTGTTATTACTAGAAATAGTGGACTCATGTTGACAGAGAACAGAGAGCCTCAAAAGCATCAAAACACTTAAAAAAAGACCAGTCAAAAACGATTGAAAATAACCCTGAACAGAGGAACTGTAGGACAGAAACATGAAAGGGGGAACTGACAGATTTCAGATGTGTAAAAATTCAAGGACTGAAGAGATGAGATAAGAATAAGAGAGTGTGTGGTGCAGAAAGCGGAGAGGATGGAGGAGTGTAAACTGCAACAGCACATCCCCAACAACCCTGCCTCCCTCACACTGTGCTCTCCTGAGGGAGGAGGGGGGAAAGAGGGGGAGGAGAATAGAAGAGATGAATGATATAGACAGAGGTCAAGGGGGACAACAGCAGGATGGGAAACAAAGCTTGTTTCAGAGAGCGGGGCAGACATTAGTCCTAAAACCTGGAAACAAGTTAGTATTTTAACACTTCCGGTTCACTCAAGTTATTTTTTACGTATTTGTCGTTAGATGCCTAAAATAAAATCTGCAGTTAACACAAGCTTTCAAGATTTTCAGGTTTTGATCTGCAGCATAAATGCATCAGTTAATACCCCACTCATGAATGTCCAACGCGTCTATGTGTCGTAAAAGATCCGTTGCTAACAAGTGACTAAATGAGACAACTAGCACGCAAAAACATTAGCCGTTTTAGCTTAGCAGTGGGGAAGCATGCTATATTGATGTAGTTTGTTTATAGCCTAGCGTTAGCGTTTTTACATCTGGTGATTGCATTTACGCCTCAAAAATCATAAAGTGCTGTTAATATGTGGAGATTATCCTGCTGGACAAAATGTGTAAGTATCATACATTCTTTTTTTTGAGGGAGCCCTTGTGATGCTAGCTTCAGGGTCCACCTAAAAAAAAATACGTCACCACTGCACCACTCTACTGTGTGAGGTAAATGAAAGCAGTATTTGCAGGGTCAGTGGAGCCCTGACAGACGTGCGGACAGTGACAGGGTTGGTGGCTTCAGCGGGGACAGGATGCAGTGATGTGTGTGTTCAGCTTCAGTGGCTCAGTTTCATGTCACAGTGAGAATAATGAACCGGCGCAATCTGGACCGGGAAACCTGCCGTTCTCTCCCACGTACACAACACTGAAACAAGCACGTTAAGCCTGTAACAACGCAAAGCCTGTTTAGTACTGACCCTTGGCTGTAAATGCAGACAAAATGGTACAACACTCACACATACTGGAGATAATCACACTTGCTCATGCATGCATACACAAACACACACTCACACACGAATCAGTATGCTGAACCAGAGCCACTGCGCAGCCTGATAACAGCTTCTCTCACTGCTGCTGCTGGCTTCAACACTTCGCTTTTTTTTTTACTCTGTAGTGCCCAGAAAAAAGGACCTTCTGAGGAGAGTAATCTGCTCAGAAGCCTTTGAAAAGCCATCAGCCATAAACTCAAATGGAATTATATTACAAGAGGAAAAACTACACCTGTGCTTTAATTTCTACAAAGCTCCGAAATGTTCAATTATCATATTTCAACCCATCTGTTTCGATGCGAGGAAGGTCAAGACGGGGGCGATGCTGATACAGTGTTGTGTGTGGGCAGGATGAAAACAGATATTTTATCAGCCTGTTACTTTTTTCACTCTGTGAAAGTGTAACACCGGCAGGATTTGAGTAGAGAAGATGACGGGTATCATTAATTCAACACTTCTCCCCAAACAGCCTTGCTGAATCACAAGTATCCCTCTTTCTGCTATTCAGAGGGCCCTGGTGGGAACTGAACCCTTAATCCTGTTTGAATCATCCTCCTCCTCCTCCTGAGCTACACACACAGGAACAGAGATTGAACTTCCATCACAGGCGGCTGTAATTCTCATGTTCGATCCCTCCCTACTCCCTCTTCATGCTGATTATTTCCTCGGATCAACTCCCAGTCCGCAGCACAGAAAACACTTCTCGCTGATTCACAAGATTTTTCTATTTTTAATTGACAGATCACCATCTCGTACCAATCAAGCTTTCGGTTCTCCCACAGTACATACACAGTTTCAAATGCAGGATTTCGGGAAGATCACCACGCAAATGAGAGCTTGGTGTTTCCAGTACCATTATGCGAACATTTGAATCGAAATGAGTGGATATTGACGCCCATTCATCAGTCGGATAACTATTATTCAATCGCAGAAGAGGGCGCAACAAGATGCACCTCAAATGGTAAAACAATGTAGAAAACATAATGGAAATATGTCATATGGGTGTTTCATGTAAGAATGTGGAAAGGTTACATCAGATCTGTGTAAAGCAATAAGGAGAATGCCTTTTTCTACATTTTAAAAAGAGAATCGGCCACTTTAATGTAGATGTGGGATTTGTGTTGATGGCGGTAATCGGAAAAATCCTCAGTGCTTGCCATATTGACTTATTGGTACTTTCTTCCACAAGCAGTGTCATTTATTCTGACAGTGACATCACAGCGTTGAGTCGGCTGTCTTCTCAGGGACACTGAGCCACAGTGATGTATTTTCTTAGAAGCTGCACACTGATAAACTTTCCACCTGCGTCTCTGCTATCCTGAGACAAAAATAAAACTCTCATTCATTTTAACAGAGTTCACCAGACAAACCTGGGATACAAATAAAATCACAATCCATTTCTCTCCTTAGGCGTGGCAGCTGCTTAAATCAAAGAGTGACAGAGAGCAATGGTGTGTCGCGAGGAGATGAGAGGGATGGAGGAATAAAGAAGACAGAAGAAAGTGGAAAGAGAGTGGGAGACGGAGCAGAAATAAGGAGAAGGAAACAAAAAAAGGGAGTGGCACTGATGCATACCATTCGATAAGGCCTGCTGAAGCTCTGAGTCTGATATCGTTCCACTCCGGTCCTTGTCCACCCTGGGGAAGAAAGCAAAGATTAGATACCGGTGTATTAACTACTTCACACACCCACACACAATAGCAGCGAGCATAAACACTCGCCGGCGGAAATGTTATCCTCCTGAGTGTGTGCTTGCCTGTCAACAGCCCACTGAGAATGAATGGAGCTCACTGATCGGGACACACAAGGCAGCTTGTACACTCGTGGCTCCCCTGGGACCTCTCTCTCTCTGGGTGTGTGTGTGTGTGTGTGTGTGTGTGTGTGTGTGTGTGTGTGTGTGTGTGTGTGTGTGTGTGTGTGTGTGTGTGTGTGTGTGTGTGTGTGTGTGTGTGTGTGTGTGTGTGTGTGTGTGTGTGTGTGTGTGTGTGTGTGTGTGTGGATCATGAGATAGCAAAAAGTGAAACTGAATGATATCTTACATATTTTTAAAAGAAGGAAACCAAAAGTAAAACAGTTTGATGGTTCAGATGGGCGAGCTGAAACATTATATAAAAAGAGCGTACGAGTTAACATAGTCTTAAACACTTAGCCGACAATGTCCCCAGTTCGATTCTGGGCATGGGTCTTTGTTGACATTTAAACCCTTTAATTTGGGCTTTGGGACATTATGATTTATTATATGACTTATTTCAGTCTGACATTTTATAGACCAACCAGTAATGAAAACCAATAAGTGTCAGTTTATTCAATAATAGGGCTACACCTAAAGAGTATCTTCATTATTGAGTATTCCTTAATGTATGTTTCTTTTCAAATAATGTATAAAAAGATTCATTAGAAAAGGGGAAGTCGGACTTAAAATCAAAGTCATTCAGTTTACAGTTACCGATAACACTCAAGGGGAAATACATTATAGAGGCTAGAACCAGAACATGTTTGGCATTTCTGCAAGATAAATTAATTCAATGACTCATTTATTATCACAGAGATCATTTTGAATTCTGTGTCAGTATTTAAAGGAAGAACTGAAAAGGGGCTTAAGTGTACAGCTACATATATTCCAGGGAGGGGCTGAAGAAAATCCAACAAATGACGGCAAAGCCACACTTAAGTGTCTAAAGGAAGGTCAGAGGAACATATGAGTAGGCATCTGAAGGTGTAGACAAATCTGAGAGGCTGGCTATTTCTATTTTTAGACTCCATTGTCTCAAAAGGATCATTAAACACCTCTTATCCATGTGTTGAATGAAAGCAAATAAACGTGTAGATTAGTGAGATGATGCAATGTTGTGTAATAACCTCCAGGAGTTGAGTTTATCTGCTTGTATTTGATCAGTCAGAATAGAGCTTAAAAAAGTTTTCTGAACATCCAGCAGTTTTAAGTCATGAAGAAATAAAGGATAGTTTGGAATGAGCAAGCATGAGGGAAACCCTTCAGTTAAAACATTTATGACAAAGATATAAGAAAACTGTAGGAGTATCTAGTTTAAAAAATAGCTACATTACTTTTGAAATATGTGTGTCTTTAAGTGTTAAACCATGTCCCTTAGTACACGAAAGTTAGCTATTAAGATACATTTACAAAACTCATAGAACAGAGTAACAACTGTGACTAGACTGTGTCATAAATAACAAGGTTCAAGGTTCTTTATTTAGTCAGACGAACATAGCTACAGTGTAGTTATGCCGATGGAAATCTTGTGTCACAGGCTGTAACAGGCCAGGAAGTTATGAAACGTAGCTCAGTCAAACTTCCAGTGACTCAGTTGGTCCTCAGCAAGCTGCCTGGCCCAACCTGACTTAGAAAACACTCACACACCAAATACCAGCAGAGAAGAAGAAGGCAGAGGGGGATGGGGAACCCCGTACAAAATAAAACCTCAGACCCGGCCCAGTGCTGACTTTGTGGGCTGGGTTTCCGCTGCCAGCTCTGATTCTTTACGTGCAGTTATATACCTCCATGTCTCTACAGTGATCAGCTATAAGCCTATGTGTACTCCTCGCTTTACTTTCCATACTTAAATAAAGAAAAACAAACACAAGGTGACCCGACTGCTCTCCTCGGGGAGAAAAACAGCTCCAAACATGCCTCCATAAATGAGAGCTTTGTCACGCTGAAGGTGAGGAGTGGTTGGGTTGGTGAAGGCAGTGGGGGTACCCTGCCTTTACCAAACACTGATTGATTAACTCAAAGAAGTATGTGTACGATGTAGAATAAGCTCTCCCCTTTTCTCCCTCTTTCTCTCCTCCCATCTCATCCAGCCTGAGGTGAAGTAACCTCGCCAGACTTAACGTAAGAGACCCTAAAAAGTGAAACATCATTCAATCTCCCTCGTGCCGGGAAGCACAGACATCTGGTGTGTCCATCTTCACGCTGTCAGACACAGAACTTGTAGGTGAAACAGCAGGAGGACATAAAACACCATGGCTCAGTTTGTTCTGCTCAGATTTTCCCATGTTTCACTGTTTCCTATTGAGCAACCAGGTTGGAATAAGGCTAGCGAACAAAGCTCGCCTTACTTTCCACATTTTAAACGATGTCATTCTGGCTCACACAGCGGAGAAAATTAAAGCCGCATTTACAAACCCTTCCAGGGAAATCCTGCTGTACAACAGTCAGTTTCCATTGCTACTTTTTGTAATAACCTTTTTGATCCATGGTTTAAGTTGTGGATTAAATAATGAGTCTGTTTTCAGGTGAGACAGTGATCACATCAACTTTACTGTACTTTCAATTCATTCTAGAGAAACCACATGTTCTTCCTACATGTTGTAATCTGTTACTAACAAGTTTGAATATGCTGTCATTTTAAAATGATCAGTATTCATCAAGCAGTATTAGACAATGTGTTGTACCTGCATAGCAACCATAGACTGTATATATAAAGACAGCAAACAAATCTGTGTTGTGATCTAAATCCAACTGAAGTTGTTTTTGACTCTTGAAGCGTTGGGTATAGCATACCAACGTCACTCATTCAAACGCAAGTAAAAAAGGAGTGAATGACTACCTCATGATTCATAAAGTGACAAGTCATGGAGTTTAATACATTTAAAAATAGACAACATTTAGATGACAGCACGACTACAGTCTACATTGAAACCCACAGAGATTGAATGACTCATGTTTGTCCCACTGTCATTATGATTAGAAAGAATAAAGGGAGTTCAAAAAGTAAGGCTTCAACTAAATGGATACCTGAAGACAGTGCAACAGTTGGACGGTGAGTCATACATTGCTAAATGTGTGTGTGTTTCTGTGTGTGTGTGACACAGAGATGAGAGTCCTCCCACTTCAACTATGCTCTATTGACTCTGGTCACATGACTGAGGGAATTCCAGCACCGTTCTGATGGATATTTTCCAGGATGCAGCAGATGAGGCTGCACAATGCCTGTCATGTGAGAGGTGACTTGTGTTTGTTCACATTATCTTATACATATATGACGTAAAGCGATGTCATGTTAGGTGCTGTTTGCGTGCCTGTGAATTCAAGATTAGGAATGTAAGAGACTGTTAAAAGATATGAGACAAAATGTGTAGATGCATCCTGATTTCTCAAGAGGTTTTGAGCCATACATTAATAATTCGTTAAGGCTGCTACAAACCTTGCAATGCATGCAATCTCAATGTTGTGAGAAGCAAAGCAGCAGAACAAAATTCTCTGCAGTATTACATAACTCTATAGCTTACTATTACCAGGGGTCATACCATATCAAGTATTTCCCTCTCTGCCTACTACTGCGACCTTCTCAGCTGCTGACACACTTTTGACTCAGGCTGTAGTGAAATTGATGAATTTCAGTGCCACTGATACTGTTACATCAGCTCAAGGAAGAATAATACATAGTATGGTTATGTATTGTGTGAGAGAGCTTTCCACTCTCTTTATGGCAGCCTCCCATAGAAAGTGGCGTCATAAAGACACACAACTGTCAGAATATTTGAGGAAACCCCATCTTGAGAGGATTTGATTTTACTGCTGCAGATATGGTGCAGACACATGCAGTTCAAAGACCCATTCATGAAATATTCTCTCACATCTGTATGTATAAATGGATATACTCAAATTGAATTTAGCTGGAAGAACCCAGAAGAAAGGATTTCAAGGACTCCTGGAGGTCTTTGGACCCCAGTTTGCCAACTCTCCTTGCTATAGGAGACAGCTCACTGATTGCCTGGCACTTCCTTAAAAGTCGATAATAAAGCTCTGTGACACTGACACACAAGCGGGGTGATAGCTATATGAGCTATGTGTTGTAGCTACACTGTGCATGTTATGACCAGGAACTGAAGGGTAGCCTGACAAAACACGAATTTGACTGCGGTGCAAAAATAGTTAGAAGGACATTGGAGTAAAAAACAACGAGCTGTGAATTAAAGATTTCCCTCCAGCGCACCTCTCTTCCTCTCCGCGCCACACGACAGCGGTTCTCACTGCGGGTCTGAGTGAGAGGCGGTCGGACAAACCCGCTTTCCCCCACTCACCTCTGGAAGATATTCCACAGAAAAGTCTGGTCCGGAGGCACGTTGACTTGCGGCGCAGCTCGGTACGGACTGTTGTACGCCATTTTAAAGGGAATGCTCTGCTGAAATTGAGCAACTAACGCCAACAGAGTGTGTTTCCTTCTGCTGTAGTTTCTTCTGTGAGCCGCTTCAATCAGGCTCCACCACCCGACGTTCACGTTACTGCCAGAGGAGTGGCCAATCACTCACCACTACCCATAAGGAGGGTGACGTCACGCTTTCCTCTGCTTTTAACTGGGTAAAAATAGAAACTGTAATATTTACAAAAACAAAAATTACACATAACTTATATTTCTACTTGCCCAAATAAATTCAAATGCATGGAACATCACCCAAGTTAAATGTCAATGCTATGTGTCAATGTCACTGTGTGAATGAGACATTTACAGACATATGAGAAAATTGTGTTGTAAATATTAATGCGTTTACTTTATTTATTTTCATAATTTAACAAGCATAATACAAAAACTGAATAAAATAATGGCCTAGTAATAAAGACTAAAGCAAAAATAAAATACATACAAACCATAGACTGTATATATACAAACATGATAAGGAATATATTAATAAAAACAAGATATTTAAATAAAAATAAAAACTGTGCCCGCATCAGTTTACAAGGAAAGGCTAATTCCTGGAATATGGGACAGCAGCATTGAACCAGGTGACTCTTTTCATACCGATCAGAGAAAACAGATAAGTTGTGAAAATTGTGAATAATGGAATGATGCAATTTAACACCTATTCACCTAACAGTCAAGTGTACGACTTTCGTGAGGTCATTGAACGCATCGGGAGCATAGATCGGGGGTGTTTCTTTTTGAATGTGATGGATCTTCAACCTGATTGGTCTAGTGCGATCTGAAGCGGGAAAAAAATCGCGGTGAAAGTTAGAAATCTTTGTTATATTTTACAATTCCTACACCCTTTTAACTCTTTCCTTCAAATACTGTGCCTGATCTAAAAAAAAAATGTTTTTCTACCCAGATGTCCTCAAGCGCCACACTGGATGTTTTTCCACAGTTTGGTGAGTGTTTAAGAAGCTAGCTCATTAGCTTTTATTATGAAATATACTATATTACAAAAGTAAGGAGTCTTAAGCTAACTAAATTACATGACAAAATAGACTGTCAACAATATGTTATTTTTTATATTGTCTTCTAACTAAATGTGTT